>NC_081312.1:131005566-131201223 GCF_026419965.1 Kogia breviceps | reverse complement strand
GGCTTTTTCCTGGCACAGTCCATTCTAATTGACAACCGAGAATACGACTTCCACGGAGGCTCTGTTGCCCGAGTAACCAGGTTTGGTAAAGGAGACCTGCTGCCGCCTTGTGGCCGTTTCTCAAAACAGCAGCTTTAAACCCAGTGCTAATGGTCACTTGATATTCAAAATCATTGCAGGCCTATAAATGACACCTGCCCTCAAAAACAATTCTTGGGTCGTACATCGAGGAAAAAAACTCAAAAGACGTGCACACTTCAAAACGACAATTTCAAGAGGCATATTTTGCGCACATTTTGTCATCTCTTTCTTTCTTTCTCTTGTGATAAATAAAAGGGCATGGAAAAATGCTCAACATCAGGAATTAATAAAGCCATGCAAATCCAGTCGACAAAAACGTTCACCCACCGTCGTCAGAATGATCATCAGCCACAGAGTCTACAAAGAATAAATGCTCAAGGTGTTTTAGAGAACTCTGTGCCCTCTAGCTGCCGCTGGGACGTAACCTGGGAACAGCTAGTAGTGAGAACACCGTGGAGGTGCGTTGAATGGTAAAAATTGAGCTAACTGATGGGCCTATCTCCCGAGTAGACCAAAATCAAAAAGACACAGGCTGGCCGTCCTGCACTGCAGCAACATGTACCATCGCCAAGACTTGGAAGAAACCCAAATGTCCATCAACAGAACAATGCACCAAGAAGAAGGGGGCCCATGTGCACAATGGAACATGAGCCACGGAAAAGCATGCAACAGTGCCGCTGGCACCACCGTAGAAGGATCTAGAGATACCCACCCAAAAGGAAGTACGAAAGAAACCGAAATAGAAATATCCTATGACATCACTTATAGCTGTTACTTCAACATTGATACCCATGAAGTCATTTCCAAGAGAAGGCCGTGCATAGATGCAGAAAACCAACTATGCTTAACCAAGTGGAAAGGTGTAAGGAATGTATGAATTTGGATATGGGGGTTTACAGACATGTACTGATACATATGAAATATATAATCACAAAATACCTAAGGAATACCAGGAGAGGTCGACTCAACACTCTGTAATAACCTACACGGGAAAGGATCCAAAGATGAATAGATTGATACATACATATGATGAACCAGATGCAGTACACCTAGAACACACACCACATTTTTATCCAATTGGCTGTGATACTAGATAACAATTAAATTTTAAAAACACACAAGAAGTAAGGAGATATAAGCTCTTGGGGGTTTGCCCTGGCACACTGCACTCTCATTTGCAGCCTACTAACACAATTTCCAGGAAGCCTCCGTTGCAGGAAAACCCAGAGTTGGAAATGGAGAAATGCTGCCGCCTTGTGGCCGTTTCCCGCAAGAGCGGCTTTAAACGGATAGCTATGGGTCACTTAACATTCACAAGGACTCAGGCCTCTAAAAGACACTTGCCCTCAAAAAAAAAAAAAAATGTCCTGAGCTCGGCAGTGGTGAAAAAAATTCAAAGCAGGCAAATGTGTCAAAGAGATAGTATGATAGAGGTAAGTTTTACTCACTCTTTATCAAAAAAAGCAAAATGGAGAAAAGCTCAACCTCAGGAATGATCAGACTCCTCTAACCTACAAAAAGCTTTCAGCTCACCCAAGTTAACTACCGTCAGCCAAAAGACTACAAACAATAAATGCTAAAGGGGTTTTAGAGAACTCTGTTCCCTCTGTCTGTGGAGGACATGTCTAGTTGTAACAGCCAATAATGAGAACAGAAAGGAGCTGCGTTTTCAATTAAAAATTGAGCCACCCTTCCATCCAGAACACCCACAGCTGAGCCTCTCACCTGAGAAGACAGGCTGCAAGAGCTGCACTCCACGAGTTTTCACAGTAGCCAAGACACCGAAGCAACCCAAATGTCCATCAACAGATGAATGGATAAGAGCTGGTCCGTGGACACAGTGGACTATTAGCCATGGAAAACAAGGAAACACTGCTCTTTGAGGCACCCGAGATGAGCCTAGAGATCATCACAGAACATGAGTTAAGTCGGAAAGCAAAAGGCATACCGTATGACATCACCTATAGGCGTTATCTAACAGCTGACACAAATGAACATATTTCCACAAAGAAAGACACTCACACACTTAGAAAACAAACTAAGCTTAAGTAAAATGAAAGGTGGGGGGAATGGATAAATTAAGATTAGTGTCACCATATGTGTACAAATACGTATTAAATATATATATCAAACAGACCGACCATATAGCAAGGGAGGTCACCAGAACACTCTGCAATAATTTACATGGGAAGGGGATCTGTACAAGAATATATATATATATAAAACGTACAAATGAACCAGATTCTGTACATATAGGACCAACAGTATTCTAATCATTACCCCGATTTAAACAAATTAAAAGAGCGAACAAGAAGTAATGTGACATACACTTCTGGGGTTTTTTCCTGGCACATTCCATTCTAATTGACAACCTGGGAACAGGACTTCCAGAAGGCTCTGCTGCCCTAGTAACCAGATGTGGGAATGTAGCAATGCTGACGCCTTGTGGCCGTTTCCCACAGCAGCAGCTTTAAAGTCAGTGCTAATGGTCACTCAATATTCACACCCATTGCAGGCTTGTAAATGACACCTGCCCTCCAAAACAAAATCCTGGGGTCGAAAATCGACCAAAAAAGTCCAAAGAGGGCAACCTTCCAAGAAGACAATTTCGAGAGGTTTATTGTACTCACGGTTTTTTTTTTCTGTTTTTGTTTAACAGAATAAAAAAAGGCGTGGAAAAATGCTGAACCTTAGGAATTATTAGACACGAAAATACACGTTACAAAAACCTATCATGTCACGCGACTCAGCATGGCCAGCAGCAAAACTTCTGCAAACAAGAAATGCTGACGGGGTGGTGAAGAAATGCGTACCCTCGGTTCTAAGTGGGACGTGGTAAGAGCCCCTAAGGAAAACACAGTGGAGTTGCCTGGAAAGGGTCAACATTGAGCGACCGTTCAATCAAGCATAGCCACTGCTGGGTCTATCACCTGAGAGGATGAGAATCAAAAAGACACGGGCTGGCAATCCTGCAATCCAGCAATGTTTACCATAGCCAACACTTGGAAGCAATGAAAATGCCCAGCCACAGAGGAATGCAGAAAGGAGCAGTGGTCCATGGACACAATGGAAGAGTACTCCAGTGAAAAGTAGAAATTCCATTTTAAAAACAGATATAAGTAAGGAGACATCAGCTTTGGGGGTTTTCTCCAGACACATCCCACCGTCATTGATAACCGAGGAAAACCACTGGCAGGAAGGTCTGTTTCACTAGTTACCAGAGTGGGCAACGCAGAAATGCTGCAGCCCTGTGGCCGTTACGTGCAACGGCAGCTTGAAAACCCGTGCTAATGGTCACTTCGTGTGCACAAGTCCTGGAGGGCTGTCAATGAAACCTGCCCTCAAAATGTCTTGAGGGAGGTAGTGGCCAAAATATTTCAAAAGGCGGCACATAGTTCAAGAAAAGAATGTGATGAGGTAAGCTACACACACAGTTTGAAGGAAAAAAGGACATCCCTGAAAGCTCGATTTCAAGGCTTTATGAGACGCATGCAAATCCAACCACAGAGGTATCGGCTCACACCAGTCAGAAGAACCATCAGCAACAAGACTACCAACAATTCATGCTGAAGGGGTTGTGGAGAAGTGCATACCCTCTAGGTTAAGTGGGACTTTGCCGCCAGCCGCGGCGGGTCCTCAAAGTGTAGCAACAACCGACGAGAGGGGGTAGGGAACTGAACGCACCAAGGTATGGGATCAGAAGGGCACAAGCAACTGACGCTTGCAAGGCAAGTTTAATAACAAAGCATAGCCGTATATATACCCCTAAAGCAGGGAATTTGCTTCGTCACGCCTTATCGGCATCAGCTGGTTGGTTGGATTCTCGGCTTAGTCACACCTTATCAGCATCAGCTGGTTGGTTGGCTGCTCGGCTTCTCCCTCAAAGGCACCAATTTCCCCTCCAGGGTTGCTTTTCCTAGCTTTAGGGAACAACCAGGGACTCCCAGTAACTGAGCAGGTCCCTGGAGCGATTTGGCCAAAGACCATCTCCTTTTGTATGTTCATACCATAAAGTCCAGGATGCATACCAAGGAGAGTACAGTCGGGCCCTGAGGCTTAGGAGGGTCTTAGTGGCGCCTTCCTCAGAGGGCAATGCTCGCCACAGGACTTCACCTGGTAAGAGGCACTAATGGGAACAGAATGGAGGTGCCTTTACAAGGTAAACACTGAGTTACGATATGATCCAGCAGGCACACTCGTGGGCCTATAACCTAAGAACGAAGACAGAAGTGGAAAGACACAGGCAGGCAAATCTGCATTGCAGGAGTATTACAATAGCCAGGACATGGAAGCAAGCAGAAAGTCCATCAACAGATGAGTGGACAAAGAAGAACAGGGACCTGAACAGATGGAATGTTAGCCAAGGAACAAAAGGAAACAATGCCATCAACAGCACCATCGGTGAGGCTAGAGTTCATCACGCACCTTGCAGTAAGTCACAGAGCGAAAGATACATAGCCTATGATATCACTTATAGGTGTTCCCTGAAAATTGATATCACTGAAGATATTTCCACAGAGAAAGGCAATCACAGATGCAATAAACAGATTTATGGTTCACCCATGGACAGGTGTGAGAATTGTGTACATTAGGAAATTGGGTTTAAGAGCGAGATACAAACACAGGTGAAATACAAAATCACCAAAGGCCTACGGAATACCAAGAGAAGAGTACTCAACATTGTGTCATAAGCTACATGGGAAAAGGATCCAAAGAAGACTAGATACGTGTTTATGTGTAAAAGAGCCACATCTTTCACACCTACAACAAGCAAAACATTGTAATCAAACTGGCTGTGAGAAAAAATAAACATTGAATTAAAAAACGAACAGGTCAGTCGTGAGACACAAACTTAAGGGGCTTTTTCCTGGCACAGTCCATTCTAATTGACAACCGAGAATACGACTTCCACGGAGGCTCTGTTGCCCGAGTAACCAGGTTTGGTAAAGGAGACCTGCTGCCGCCTTGTGGCCGTTTCTCAAAACAGCAGCTTTAAACCCAGTGCTAATGGTCACTTGATATTCAAAATCATTGCAGGCCTATAAATGACACCTGCCCTCAAAAACAATTCTTGGGTCGTACATCGAGGAAAAAAACTCAAAAGACGTGCACACTTCAAAACGACAATTTCAAGAGGCATATTTTGCGCACATTTTGTCATCTCTTTCTTTCTTTCTCTTGTGATAAATAAAAGGGCATGGAAAAATGCTCAACATCAGGAATTAATAAAGCCATGCAAATCCAGTCGACAAAAACGTTCACCCACCGTCGTCAGAATGATCATCAGCCACAGAGTCTACAAAGAATAAATGCTCAAGGTGTTTTAGAGAACTCTGTGCCCTCTAGCTGCCGCTGGGACGTAACCTGGGAACAGCTAGTAGTGAGAACACCGTGGAGGTGCGTTGAATGGTAAAAATTGAGCTAACTGATGGGCCTATCTCCCGAGTAGACCAAAATCAAAAAGACACAGGCTGGCCGTCCTGCACTGCAGCAACATGTACCATCGCCAAGACTTGGAAGAAACCCAAATGTCCATCAACAGAACAATGCACCAAGAAGAAGGGGGCCCATGTGCACAATGGAACATGAGCCACGGAAAAGCATGCAACAGTGCCGCTGGCACCACCGTAGAAGGATCTAGAGATACCCACCCAAAAGGAAGTACGAAAGAAACCGAAATAGAAATATCCTATGACATCACTTATAGCTGTTACTTCAACATTGATACCCATGAAGTCATTTCCAAGAGAAGGCCGTGCATAGATGCAGAAAACCAACTATGCTTAACCAAGTGGAAAGGTGTAAGGAATGTATGAATTTGGATATGGGGGTTTACAGACATGTACTGATACATATGAAATATATAATCACAAAATACCTAAGGAATACCAGGAGAGGTCGACTCAACACTCTGTAATAACCTACACGGGAAAGGATCCAAAGATGAATAGATTGATACATACATATGATGAACCAGATGCAGTACACCTAGAACACACACCACATTTTTATCCAATTGGCTGTGATACTAGATAACAATTAAATTTTAAAAAACACACAAGAAGTAAGGAGATATAAGCTCTTGGGGGTTTGCCCTGGCACACTGCACTCTCATTTGCAGCCTACTAACACAATTTCCAGGAAGCCTCCGTTGCAGGAAAACCCAGAGTTGGAAATGGAGAAATGCTGCCGCCTTGTGGCCGTTTCCCGCAAGAGCGGCTTTAAACGGATAGCTATGGGTCACTTAACATTCACAAGGACTCAGGCCTCTAAAAGACACTTGCCCTCAAAAAAAAAAAAAAATGTCCTGAGCTCGGCAGTGGTGAAAAAAATTCAAAGCAGGCAAATGTGTCAAAGAGATAGTATGATAGAGGTAAGTTTTACTCACTCTTTATCAAAAAAAGCAAAATGGAGAAAAGCTCAACCTCAGGAATGATCAGACTCCTCTAACCTACAAAAAGCTTTCAGCTCACCCAAGTTAACTACCGTCAGCCAAAAGACTACAAACAATAAATGCTGAAGGGGTTTTAGAGAACTCTGTTCCCTCTGTCTGTGGAGGACATGTCTAGTTGTAACAGCCAATAATGAGAACAGAAAGGAGCTGCGTTTTCAATTAAAAATTGAGCCACCCTTCCATCCAGAACACCCACAGCTGAGCCTCTCACCTGAGAAGACAGGCTGCAAGAGCTGCACTCCACGAGTTTTCACAGTAGCCAAGACACCGAAGCAACCCAAATGTCCATCAACAGATGAATGGATAAGAGCTGGTCCGTGGACACAGTGGACTATTAGCCATGGAAAACAAGGAAACACTGCTCTTTGAGGCACCCGAGATGAGCCTAGAGATCATCACAGAACATGAGTTAAGTCGGAAAGCAAAAGGCATACCGTATGACATCACCTATAGGCGTTATCTAACAGCTGACACAAATGAACATATTTCCACAAAGAAAGACACTCACACACTTAGAAAACAAACTAAGCTTAAGTAAAATGAAAGGTGGGGGGAATGGATAAATTAAGATTAGTGTCACCATATGTGTACAAATACGTATTAAATATATATATCAAACAGACCGACCATATAGCAAGGGAGGTCACCAGAACACTCTGCAATAATTTACATGGGAAGGGGATCTGTACAAGAATATATATATATATAAAACGTACAAATGAACCAGATTCTGTACATATAGGACCAACAGTATTCTAATCATTACCCCGATTTAAACAAATTAAAAGAGCGAACAAGAAGTAATGTGACATACACTTCTGGGGTTTTTTCCTGGCACATTCCATTCTAATTGACAACCTGGGAACAGGACTTCCAGAAGGCTCTGCTGCCCTAGTAACCAGATGTGGGAATGTAGCAATGCTGACGCCTTGTGGCCGTTTCCCACAGCAGCAGCTTTAAAGTCAGTGCTAATGGTCACTCAATATTCACACCCATTGCAGGCTTGTAAATGACACCTGCCCTCCAAAACAAAATCCTGGGGTCGAAAATCGACCAAAAAAGTCCAAAGAGGGCAACCTTCCAAGAAGACAATTTCGAGAGGTTTATTGTACTCACGGTTTTTTTTTTCTGTTTTTGTTTAACAGAATAAAAAAAGGCGTGGAAAAATGCTGAACCTTAGGAATTATTAGACACGAAAATACACGTTACAAAAACCTATCATGTCACGCGACTCAGCATGGCCAGCAGCAAAACTTCTGCAAACAAGAAATGCTGACGGGGTGGTGAAGAAATGCGTACCCTCGGTTCTAAGTGGGACGTGGTAAGAGCCCCTAAGGAAAACACAGTGGAGTTGCCTGGAAAGGGTCAACATTGAGCGACCGTTCAATCAAGCATAGCCACTGCTGGGTCTATCACCTGAGAGGATGAGAATCAA
Source organism: Kogia breviceps (assembly GCF_026419965.1). Lineage (NCBI taxonomy): Eukaryota > Metazoa > Chordata > Mammalia > Artiodactyla > Physeteridae > Kogia > Kogia breviceps. The sequence continues at coordinate 131,193,253 of NC_081312.1, read as the reverse complement.
AAAGACACGGGCTGGCAATCCTGCAATCCAGCAATGTTTACCATAGCCAACACTTGGAAGCAATGAAAATGCCCAGCCACAGAGGAATGCAGAAAGGAGCAGTGGTCCATGGACACAATGGAAGAGTACTCCAGTGAAAAGTAGAAATTCCATTTTAAAAACAGATATAAGTAAGGAGACATCAGCTTTGGGGGTTTTCTCCAGACACATCCCACCGTCATTGATAACCGAGGAAAACCACTGGCAGGAAGGTCTGTTTCACTAGTTACCAGAGTGGGCAACGCAGAAATGCTGCAGCCCTGTGGCCGTTACGTGCAACGGCAGCTTGAAAACCCGTGCTAATGGTCACTTCGTGTGCACAAGTCCTGGAGGGCTGTCAATGAAACCTGCCCTCAAAATGTCTTGAGGGAGGTAGTGGCCAAAATATTTCAAAAGGCGGCACATAGTTCAAGAAAAGAATGTGATGAGGTAAGCTACACACACAGTTTGAAGGAAAAAAGGACATCCCTGAAAGCTCGATTTCAAGGCTTTATGAGACGCATGCAAATCCAACCACAGAGGTATCGGCTCACACCAGTCAGAAGAACCATCAGCAACAAGACTACCAACAATTCATGCTGAAGGGGTTGTGGAGAAGTGCATACCCTCTAGGTTAAGTGGGACTTTGCCGCCAGCCGCGGCGGGTCCTCAAAGTGTAGCAACAACCGACGAGAGGGGGTAGGGAACTGAACGCACCAAGGTATGGGATCAGAAGGGCACAAGCAACTGACGCTTGCAAGGCAAGTTTAATAACAAAGCATAGCCGTATATATACCCCTAAAGCAGGGAATTTGCTTCGTCACGCCTTATCGGCATCAGCTGGTTGGTTGGATTCTCGGCTTAGTCACACCTTATCAGCATCAGCTGGTTGGTTGGCTGCTCGGCTTCTCCCTCAAAGGCACCAATTTCCCCTCCAGGGTTGCTTTTCCTAGCTTTAGGGAACAACCAGGGACTCCCAGTAACTGAGCAGGTCCCTGGAGCGATTTGGCCAAAGACCATCTCCTTTTGTATGTTCATACCATAAAGTCCAGGATGCATACCAAGGAGAGTACAGTCGGGCCCTGAGGCTTATGAGGGTCTTAGTGGCGCCTTTCTCAGAGGGCAATGCTCGCCACAGGACTTCACCTGGTAAGAGGCACTAATGGGAACAGAATGGAGGTGCCTTTACAAGGTAAACACTGAGTTACGATATGATCCAGCAGGCACACTCGTGGGCCTATAACCTAAGAACGAAGACAGAAGTGGAAAGACACAGGCAGGCAAATCTGCATTGCAGGAGTATTACAATAGCCAGGACATGGAAGCAAGCAGAAAGTCCATCAACAGATGAGTGGACAAAGAAGAACAGGGACCTGAACAGATGGAATGTTAGCCAAGGAACAAAAGGAAACAATGCCATCAACAGCACCATCGGTGAGGCTAGAGTTCATCACGCACCTTGCAGTAAGTCACAGAGCGAAAGATACATAGCCTATGATATCACTTATAGGTGTTCCCTGAAAATTGATATCACTGAAGATATTTCCACAGAGAAAGGCAATCACAGATGCAATAAACAGATTTATGGTTCACCCATGGACAGGTGTGAGAATTGTGTACATTAGGAAATTGGGTTTAAGAGCGAGATACAAACACAGGTGAAATACAAAATCACCAAAGGCCTACGGAATACCAAGAGAAGAGTACTCAACATTGTGTCATAAGCTACATGGGAAAAGGATCCAAAGAAGACTAGATACGTGTTTATGTGTAAAAGAGCCACATCTTTCACACCTACAACAAGCAAAACATTGTAATCAAACTGGCTGTGAGAAAAAATAAACATTGAATTAAAAAATGAACAGGTCAGTCGTGAGACACAAACTTAAGGGGCTTTTTCCTGGCACAGTCCATTCTAATTGACAACCGAGAATACGACTTCCACGGAGGCTCTGTTGCCCGAGTAACCAGGTTTGGTAAAGGAGACCTGCTGCCGCCTTGTGGCCGTTTCTCAAAACAGCAGCTTTAAACCCAGTGCTAATGGTCACTTGATATTCAAAATCATTGCAGGCCTATAAATGACACCTGCCCTCAAAAACAATTCTTGGGTCGTACATCGAGGAAAAAAACTCAAAAGACGTGCACACTTCAAAACGACAATTTCAAGAGGCATATTTTGCGCACATTTTGTCATCTCTTTCTTTCTTTCTCTTGTGATAAATAAAAGGGCATGGAAAAATGCTCAACATCAGGAATTAATAAAGCCATGCAAATCCAGTCGACAAAAACGTTCACCCACCGTCGTCAGAATGATCATCAGCCACAGAGTCTACAAAGAATAAATGCTCAAGGTGTTTTAGAGAACTCTGTGCCCTCTAGCTGCCGCTGGGACGTAACCTGGGAACAGCTAGTAGTGAGAACACCGTGGAGGTGCGTTGAATGGTAAAAATTGAGCTAACTGATGGGCCTATCTCCCGAGTAGACCAAAATCAAAAAGACACAGGCTGGCCGTCCTGCACTGCAGCAACATGTACCATCGCCAAGACTTGGAAGAAACCCAAATGTCCATCAACAGAACAATGCACCAAGAAGAAGGGGGCCCATGTGCACAATGGAACATGAGCCACGGAAAAGCATGCAACAGTGCCGCTGGCACCACCGTAGAAGGATCTAGAGATACCCACCCAAAAGGAAGTACGAAAGAAACCGAAATAGAAATATCCTATGACATCACTTATAGCTGTTACTTCAACATTGATACCCATGAAGTCATTTCCAAGAGAAGGCCGTGCATAGATGCAGAAAACCAACTATGCTTAACCAAGTGGAAAGGTGTAAGGAATGTATGAATTTGGATATGGGGGTTTACAGACATGTACTGATACATATGAAATATATAATCACAAAATACCTAAGGAATACCAGGAGAGGTCGACTCAACACTCTGTAATAACCTACACGGGAAAGGATCCAAAGATGAATAGATTGATACATACATATGATGAACCAGATGCAGTACACCTAGAACACACACCACATTTTTATCCAATTGGCTGTGATACTAGATAACAATTAAATTTTAAAAAACACACAAGAAGTAAGGAGATATAAGCTCTTGGGGGTTTGCCCTGGCACACTGCACTCTCATTTGCAGCCTACTAACACAATTTCCAGGAAGCCTCCGTTGCAGGAAAACCCAGAGTTGGAAATGGAGAAATGCTGCCGCCTTGTGGCCGTTTCCCGCAAGAGCGGCTTTAAACGGATAGCTATGGGTCACTTAACATTCACAAGGACTCAGGCCTCTAAAAGACACTTGCCCTCAAAAAAAAAAAAAAAATGTCCTGAGCTCGGCAGTGGTGAAAAAAATTCAAAGCAGGCAAATGTGTCAAAGAGATAGTATGATAGAGGTAAGTTTTACTCACTCTTTATCAAAAAAAGCAAAATGGAGAAAAGCTCAACCTCAGGAATGATCAGACTCCTCTAACCTACAAAAAGCTTTCAGCTCACCCAAGTTAACTACCGTCAGCCAAAAGACTACAAACAATAAATGCTGAAGGGGTTTTAGAGAACTCTGTTCCCTCTGTCTGTGGAGGACATGTCTAGTTGTAACAGCCAATAATGAGAACAGAAAGGAGCTGCGTTTTCAATTAAAAATTGAGCCACCCTTCCATCCAGAACACCCACAGCTGAGCCTCTCACCTGAGAAGACAGGCTGCAAGAGCTGCACTCCACGAGTTTTCACAGTAGCCAAGACACCGAAGCAACCCAAATGTCCATCAACAGATGAATGGATAAGAGCTGGTCCGTGGACACAGTGGACTATTAGCCATGGAAAACAAGGAAACACTGCTCTTTGAGGCACCCGAGATGAGCCTAGAGATCATCACAGAACATGAGTTAAGTCGGAAAGCAAAAGGCATACCGTATGACATCACCTATAGGCGTTATCTAACAGCTGACACAAATGAACATATTTCCACAAAGAAAGACACTCACACACTTAGAAAACAAACTAAGCTTAAGTAAAATGAAAGGTGGGGGGAATGGATAAATTAAGATTAGTGTCACCATATGTGTACAAATACGTATTAAATATATATATCAAACAGACCGACCATATAGCAAGGGAGGTCACCAGAACACTCTGCAATAATTTACATGGGAAGGGGATCTGTACAAGAATATATATATATATAAAACGTACAAATGAACCAGATTCTGTACATATAGGACCAACAGTATTCTAATCATTACCCCGATTTAAACAAATTAAAAGAGCGAACAAGAAGTAATGTGACATACACTTCTGGGGTTTTTTCCTGGCACATTCCATTCTAATTGACAACCTGGGAACAGGACTTCCAGAAGGCTCTGCTGCCCTAGTAACCAGATGTGGGAATGTAGCAATGCTGACGCCTTGTGGCCGTTTCCCACAGCAGCAGCTTTAAAGTCAGTGCTAATGGTCACTCAATATTCACACCCATTGCAGGCTTGTAAATGACACCTGCCCTCCAAAACAAAATCCTGGGGTCGAAAATCGACCAAAAAAGTCCAAAGAGGGCAACCTTCCAAGAAGACAATTTCGAGAGGTTTATTGTACTCACGGTTTTTTTTTTCTGTTTTTGTTTAACAGAATAAAAAAAGGCGTGGAAAAATGCTGAACCTTAGGAATTATTAGACACGAAAATACACGTTACAAAAACCTATCATGTCACGCGACTCAGCATGGCCAGCAGCAAAACTTCTGCAAACAAGAAATGCTGACGGGGTGGTGAAGAAATGCGTACCCTCGGTTCTAAGTGGGACGTGGTAAGAGCCCCTAAGGAAAACACAGTGGAGTTGCCTGGAAAGGGTCAACATTGAGCGACCGTTCAATCAAGCATAGCCACTGCTGGGTCTATCACCTGAGAGGATGAGAATCAAAAAGACACGGGCTGGCAATCCTGCAATCCAGCAATGTTTACCATAGCCAACACTTGGAAGCAATGAAAATGCCCAGCCACAGAGGAATGCAGAAAGGAGCAGTGGTCCATGGACACAATGGAAGAGTACTCCAGTGAAAAGTAGAAATTCCATTTTAAAAACAGATATAAGTAAGGAGACATCAGCTTTGGGGGTTTTCTCCAGACACATCCCACCGTCATTGATAACCGAGGAAAACCACTGGCAGGAAGGTCTGTTTCACTAGTTACCAGAGTGGGCAACGCAGAAATGCTGCAGCCCTGTGGCCGTTACGTGCAACGGCAGCTTGAAAACCCGTGCTAATGGTCACTTCGTGTGCACAAGTCCTGGAGGGCTGTCAATGAAACCTGCCCTCAAAATGTCTTGAGGGAGGTAGTGGCCAAAATATTTCAAAAGGCGGCACATAGTTCAAGAAAAGAATGTGATGAGGTAAGCTACACACACAGTTTGAAGGAAAAAAGGACATCCCTGAAAGCTCGATTTCAAGGCTTTATGAGACGCATGCAAATCCAACCACAGAGGTATCGGCTCACACCAGTCAGAAGAACCATCAGCAACAAGACTACCAACAATTCATGCTGAAGGGGTTGTGGAGAAGTGCATACCCTCTAGGTTAAGTGGGACTTTGCCGCCAGCCGCGGCGGGTCCTCAAAGTGTAGCAACAACCGACGAGAGGGGGTAGGGAACTGAACGCACCAAGGTATGGGATCAGAAGGGCACAAGCAACTGACGCTTGCAAGGCAAGTTTAATAACAAAGCATAGCCGTATATATACCCCTAAAGCAGGGAATTTGCTTCGTCACGCCTTATCGGCATCAGCTGGTTGGTTGGATTCTCGGCTTAGTCACACCTTATCAGCATCAGCTGGTTGGTTGGCTGCTCGGCTTCTCCCTCAAAGGCACCAATTTCCCCTCCAGGGTTGCTTTTCCTAGCTTTAGGGAACAACCAGGGACTCCCAGTAACTGAGCAGGTCCCTGGAGCGATTTGGCCAAAGACCATCTCCTTTTGTATGTTCATACCATAAAGTCCAGGATGCATACCAAGGAGAGTACAGTCGGGCCCTGAGGCTTATGAGGGTCTTAGTGGCGCCTTTCTCAGAGGGCAATGCTCGCCACAGGACTTCACCTGGTAAGAGGCACTAATGGGAACAGAATGGAGGTGCCTTTACAAGGTAAACACTGAGTTACGATATGATCCAGCAGGCACACTCGTGGGCCTATAACCTAAGAACGAAGACAGAAGTGGAAAGACACAGGCAGGCAAATCTGCATTGCAGGAGTATTACAATAGCCAGGACATGGAAGCAAGCAGAAAGTCCATCAACAGATGAGTGGACAAAGAAGAACAGGGACCTGAACAGATGGAATGTTAGCCAAGGAACAAAAGGAAACAATGCCATCAACAGCACCATCGGTGAGGCTAGAGTTCATCACGCACCTTGCAGTAAGTCACAGAGCGAAAGATACATAGCCTATGATATCACTTATAGGTGTTCCCTGAAAATTGATATCACTGAAGATATTTCCACAGAGAAAGGCAATCACAGATGCAATAAACAGATTTATGGTTCACCCATGGACAGGTGTGAGAATTGTGTACATTAGGAAATTGGGTTTAAGAGCGAGATACAAACACAGGTGAAATACAAAATCACCAAAGGCCTACGGAATACCAAGAGAAGAGTACTCAACATTGTGTCATAAGCTACATGGGAAAAGGATCCAAAGAAGACTAGATACGTGTTTATGTGTAAAAGAGCCACATCTTTCACACCTACAACAAGCAAAACATTGTAATCAAACTTGCTGTGAGAAAAAATAAACATTGAATTAAAAAATGAACAGGTCAGTCGTGAGACACAAACTTAAGGGGCTTTTTCCTGGCACAGTCCATTCTAATTGACAACCGAGAATACGACTTCCACGGAGGCTCTGTTGCCCGAGTAACCAGGTTTGGTAAAGGAGACCTGCTGCCGCCTTGTGGCCGTTTCTCAAAACAGCAGCTTTAAACCCAGTGCTAATGGTCACTTGATATTCAAAATCATTGCAGGCCTATAAATGACACCTGCCCTCAAAAACAATTCTTGGGTCGTACATCGAGGAAAAAAACTCAAAAGACGTGCACACTTCAAAACGACAATTTCAAGAGGCATATTTTGCGCACATTTTGTCATCTCTTTCTTTCTTTCTCTTGTGATAAATAAAAGGGCATGGAAAAATGCTCAACATCAGGAATTAATAAAGCCATGCAAATCCAGTCGACAAAAACGTTCACCCACCGTCGTCAGAATGATCATCAGCCACAGAGTCTACAAAGAATAAATGCTCAAGGTGTTTTAGAGAACTCTGTGCCCTCTAGCTGCCGCTGGGACGTAACCTGGGAACAGCTAGTAGTGAGAACACCGTGGAGGTGCGTTGAATGGTAAAAATTGAGCTAACTGATGGGCCTATCTCCCGAGTAGACCAAAATCAAAAAGACACAGGCTGGCCGTCCTGCACTGCAGCAACATGTACCATCGCCAAGACTTGGAAGAAACCCAAATGTCCATCAACAGAACAATGCACCAAGAAGAAGGGGGCCCATGTGCACAATGGAACATGAGCCACGGAAAAGCATGCAACAGTGCCGCTGGCACCACCGTAGAAGGATCTAGAGATACCCACCCAAAAGGAAGTACGAAAGAAACCGAAATAGAAATATCCTATGACATCACTTATAGCTGTTACTTCAACATTGATACCCATGAAGTCATTTCCAAGAGAAGGCCGTGCATAGATGCAGAAAACCAACTATGCTTAACCAAGTGGAAAGGTGTAAGGAATGTATGAATTTGGATATGGGGGTTTACAGACATGTACTGATACATATGAAATATATAATCACAAAATACCTAAGGAATACCAGGAGAGGTCGACTCAACACTCTGTAATAACCTACACGGGAAAGGATCCAAAGATGAATAGATTGATACATACATATGATGAACCAGATGCAGTACACCTAGAACACACACCACATTTTTATCCAATTGGCTGTGATACTAGATAACAATTAAATTTTAAAAAACACACAAGAAGTAAGGAGATATAAGCTCTTGGGGGTTTGCCCTGGCACACTGCACTCTCATTTGCAGCCTACTAACACAATTTCCAGGAAGCCTCCGTTGCAGGAAAACCCAGAGTTGGAAATGGAGAAATGCTGCCGCCTTGTGGCCGTTTCCCGCAAGAGCGGCTTTAAACGGATAGCTATGGGTCACTTAACATTCACAAGGACTCAGGCCTCTAAAAGACACTTGCCCTCAAAAAAAAAAAAAAAATGTCCTGAGCTCGGCAGTGGTGAAAAAAATTCAAAGCAGGCAAATGTGTCAAAGAGATAGTATGATAGAGGTAAGTTTTACTCACTCTTTATCAAAAAAAGCAAAATGGAGAAAAGCTCAACCTCAGGAATGATCAGACTCCTCTAACCTACAAAAAGCTTTCAGCTCACCCAAGTTAACTACCGTCAGCCAAAAGACTACAAACAATAAATGCTGAAGGGGTTTTAGAGAACTCTGTTCCCTCTGTCTGTGGAGGACATGTCTAGTTGTAACAGCCAATAATGAGAACAGAAAGGAGCTGCGTTTTCAATTAAAAATTGAGCCACCCTTCCATCCAGAACACCCACAGCTGAGCCTCTCACCTGAGAAGACAGGCTGCAAGAGCTGCACTCCACGAGTTTTCACAGTAGCCAAGACACCGAAGCAACCCAAATGTCCATCAACAGATGAATGGATAAGAGCTGGTCCGTGGACACAGTGGACTATTAGCCATGGAAAACAAGGAAACACTGCTCTTTGAGGCACCCGAGATGAGCCTAGAGATCATCACAGAACATGAGTTAAGTCGGAAAGCAAAAGGCATACCGTATGACATCACCTATAGGCGTTATCTAACAGCTGACACAAATGAACATATTTCCACAAAGAAAGACACTCACACACTTAGAAAACAAACTAAGCTTAAGTAAAATGAAAGGTGGGGGGAATGGATAAATTAAGATTAGTGTCACCATATGTGTACAAATACGTATTAAATATATATATCAAACAGACCGACCATATAGCAAGGGAGGTCACCAGAACACTCTGCAATAATTTACATGGGAAGGGGATCTGTACAAGAATATATATATATATAAAACGTACAAATGAACCAGATTCTGTACATATAGGACCAACAGTATTCTAATCATTACCCCGATTTAAACAAATTAAAAGAGCGAACAAGAAGTAATGTGACATACACTTCTGGGGTTTTTTCCTGGCACATTCCATTCTAATTGACAACCTGGGAACAGGACTTCCAGAAGGCTCTGCTGCCCTAGTAACCAGATGTGGGAATGTAGCAATGCTGACGCCTTGTGGCCGTTTCCCACAGCAGCAGCTTTAAAGTCAGTGCTAATGGTCACTCAATATTCACACCCATTGCAGGCTTGTAAATGACACCTGCCCTCCAAAACAAAATCCTGGGGTCGAAAATCGACCAAAAAAGTCCAAAGAGGGCAACCTTCCAAGAAGACAATTTCGAGAGGTTTATTGTACTCACGGTTTTTTTTTTCTGTTTTTGTTTAACAGAATAAAAAAAGGCGTGGAAAAATGCTGAACCTTAGGAATTATTAGACACGAAAATACACGTTACAAAAACCTATCATGTCACGCGACTCAGCATGGCCAGCAGCAAAACTTCTGCAAACAAGAAATGCTGACGGGGTGGTGAAGAAATGCGTACCCTCGGTTCTAAGTGGGACGTGGTAAGAGCCCCTAAGGAAAACACAGTGGAGTTGCCTGGAAAGGGTCAACATTGAGCGACCGTTCAATCAAGCATAGCCACTGCTGGGTCTATCACCTGAGAGGATGAGAATCAAAAAGACACGGGCTGGCAATCCTGCAATCCAGCAATGTTTACCATAGCCAACACTTGGAAGCAATGAAAATGCCCAGCCACAGAGGAATGCAGAAAGGAGCAGTGGTCCATGGACACAATGGAAGAGTACTCCAGTGAAAAGTAGAAATTCCATTTTAAAAACAGATATAAGTAAGGAGACATCAGCTTTGGGGGTTTTCTCCAGACACATCCCACCGTCATTGATAACCGAGGAAAACCACTGGCAGGAAGGTCTGTTTCACTAGTTACCAGAGTGGGCAACGCAGAAATGCTGCAGCCCTGTGGCCGTTACGTGCAACGGCAGCTTGAAAACCCGTGCTAATGGTCACTTCGTGTGCACAAGTCCTGGAGGGCTGTCAATGAAACCTGCCCTCAAAATGTCTTGAGGGAGGTAGTGGCCAAAATATTTCAAAAGGCGGCACATAGTTCAAGAAAAGAATGTGATGAGGTAAGCTACACACACAGTTTGAAGGAAAAAAGGACATCCCTGAAAGCTCGATTTCAAGGCTTTATGAGACGCATGCAAATCCAACCACAGAGGTATCGGCTCACACCAGTCAGAAGAACCATCAGCAACAAGACTACCAACAATTCATGCTGAAGGGGTTGTGGAGAAGTGCATACCCTCTAGGTTAAGTGGGACTTTGCCGCCAGCCGCGGCGGGTCCTCAAAGTGTAGCAACAACCGACGAGAGGGGGTAGGGAACTGAACGCACCAAGGTATGGGATCAGAAGGGCACAAGCAACTGACGCTTGCAAGGCAAGTTTAATAACAAAGCATAGCCGTATATATACCCCTAAAGCAGGGAATTTGCTTCGTCACGCCTTATCGGCATCAGCTGGTTGGTTGGCTTCTCGGCTTAGTCACACCTTATCAGCATCAGCTGTTTGGTTGGCTGCTCGGCTTCTCCCTCAAAGGCACCAATTTCCCCTCCAGGGTTGCTTTTCCTAGCTTTAGGGAACAACCAGGGACTCCCAGTAACTGAGCAGGTCCCTGGAGCGATTTGGCCAAAGACCATCTCCTTTTGTATGTTCATACCATAAAGTCCAGGATGCATACCAAGGAGAGTACAGTCGGGCCCTGAGGCTTATGAGGGTCTTAGTGGCGCCTTTCTCAGAGGGCAATGCTCGCCACAGGACTTCACCTGGTAAGAGGCACTAATGGGAACAGAATGGAGGTGCCTTTACAAGGTAAACACTGAGTTACGATATGATCCAGCAGGCACACTCGTGGGCCTATAACCTAAGAACGAAGACAGAAGTGGAAAGACACAGGCAGGCAAATCTGCATTGCAGGAGTATTACAATAGCCAGGACATGGAAGCAAGCAGAAAGTCCATCAACAGATGAGTGGACAAAGAAGAACAGGGACCTGAACAGATGGAATGTTAGCCAAGGAACAAAAGGAAACAATGCCATCAACAGCACCATCGGTGAGGCTAGAGTTCATCACGCACCTTGCAGTAAGTCACAGAGCGAAAGATACATAGCCTATGATATCACTTATAGGTGTTCCCTGAAAATTGATATCACTGAAGATATTTCCACAGAGAAAGGCAATCACAGATGCAATAAACAGATTTATGGTTCACCCATGGACAGGTGTGAGAATTGTGTACATTAGGAAATTGGGTTTAAGAGCGAGATACAAACACAGGTGAAATACAAAATCACCAAAGGCCTACGGAATACCAAGAGAAGAGTACTCAACATTGTGTCATAAGCTACATGGGAAAAGGATCCAAAGAAGACTAGATACGTGTTTATGTGTAAAAGAGCCACATCTTTCACACCTACAACAAGCAAAACATTGTAATCAAACTTGCTGTGAGAAAAAATAAACATTGAATTAAAAAATGAACAGGTCAGTCGTGAGACACAAACTTAAGGGGCTTTTTCCTGGCACAGTCCATTCTAATTGACAACCGAGAATACGACTTCCACGGAGGCTCTGTTGCCCGAGTAACCAGGTTTGGTAAAGGAGACCTGCTGCCGCCTTGTGGCCGTTTCTCAAAACAGCAGCTTTAAACCCAGTGCTAATGGTCACTTGATATTCAAAATCATTGCAGGCCTATAAATGACACCTGCCCTCAAAAACAATTCTTGGGTCGTACATCGAGGAAAAAAACTCAAAAGACGTGCACACTTCAAAACGACAATTTCAAGAGGCATATTTTGCGCACATTTTGTCATCTCTTTCTTTCTTTCTCTTGTGATAAATAAAAGGGCATGGAAAAATGCTCAACATCAGGAATTAATAAAGCCATGCAAATCCAGTCGACAAAAACGTTCACCCACCGTCGTCAGAATGATCATCAGCCACAGAGTCTACAAAGAATAAATGCTCAAGGTGTTTTAGAGAACTCTGTGCCCTCTAGCTGCCGCTGGGACGTAACCTGGGAACAGCTAGTAGTGAGAACACCGTGGAGGTGCGTTGAATGGTAAAAATTGAGCTAACTGATGGGCCTATCTCCCGAGTAGACCAAAATCAAAAAGACACAGGCTGGCCGTCCTGCACTGCAGCAACATGTACCATCGCCAAGACTTGGAAGAAACCCAAATGTCCATCAACAGAACAATGCACCAAGAAGAAGGGGGCCCATGTGCACAATGGAACATGAGCCACGGAAAAGCATGCAACAGTGCCGCTGGCACCACCGTAGAAGGATCTAGAGATACCCACCCAAAAGGAAGTACGAAAGAAACCGAAATAGAAATATCCTATGACATCACTTATAGCTGTTACTTCAACATTGATACCCATGAAGTCATTTCCAAGAGAAGGCCGTGCATAGATGCAGAAAACCAACTATGCTTAACCAAGTGGAAAGGTGTAAGGAATGTATGAATTTGGATATGGGGGTTTACAGACATGTACTGATACATATGAAATATATAATCACAAAATACCTAAGGAATACCAGGAGAGGTCGACTCAACACTCTGTAATAACCTACACGGGAAAGGATCCAAAGATGAATAGATTGATACATACATATGATGAACCAGATGCAGTACACCTAGAACACACACCACATTTTTATCCAATTGGCTGTGATACTAGATAACAATTAAATTTTAAAAAACACACAAGAAGTAAGGAGATATAAGCTCTTGGGGGTTTGCCCTGGCACACTGCACTCTCATTTGCAGCCTACTAACACAATTTCCAGGAAGCCTCCGTTGCAGGAAAACCCAGAGTTGGAAATGGAGAAATGCTGCCGCCTTGTGGCCGTTTCCTGCAAGAGCGGCTTTAAACGGATAGCTATGGGTCACTTAACATTCACAAGGACTCAGGCCTCTAAAAGACACTTGCCCTCAAAAAAAAAAAAAATGTCCTGAGCTCGGCAGTGGTGAAAAAAATTCAAAGCAGGCAAATGTGTCAAAGAGATAGTATGATAGAGGTAAGTTTTACTCACTCTTTATCAAAAAAAGCAAAATGGAGAAAAGCTCAACCTCAGGAATGATCAGACTCCTCTAACCTACAAAAAGCTTTCAGCTCACCCAAGTTAACTACCGTCAGCCAAAAGACTACAAACAATAAATGCTGAAGGGGTTTTAGAGAACTCTGTTCCCTCTGTCTGTGGAGGACATGTCTAGTTGTAACAGCCAATAATGAGAACAGAAAGGAGCTGCGTTTTCAATTAAAAATTGAGCCACCCTTCCATCCAGAACACCCACAGCTGAGCCTCTCACCTGAGAAGACAGGCTGCAAGAGCTGCACTCCACGAGTTTTCACAGTAGCCAAGACACCGAAGCAACCCAAATGTCCATCAACAGATGAATGGATAAGAGCTGGTCCGTGGACACAGTGGACTATTAGCCATGGAAAACAAGGAAACACTGCTCTTTGAGGCACCCGAGATGAGCCTAGAGATCATCACAGAACATGAGTTAAGTCGGAAAGCAAAAGGCATACCGTATGACATCACCTATAGGCGTTATCTAACAGCTGACACAAATGAACATATTTCCACAAAGAAAGACACTCACACACTTAGAAAACAAACTAAGCTTAAGTAAAATGAAAGGTGGGGGGAATGGATAAATTAAGATTAGTGTCACCATATGTGTACAAATACGTATTAAATATATATATCAAACAGACCGACCATATAGCAAGGGAGGTCACCAGAACACTCTGCAATAATTTACATGGGAAGGGGATCTGTACAAGAATATATATATATATAAAACGTACAAATGAACCAGATTCTGTACATATAGGACCAACAGTATTCTAATCATTACCCCGATTTAAACAAATTAAAAGAGCGAACAAGAAGTAATGTGACATACACTTCTGGGGTTTTTTCCTGGCACATTCCATTCTAATTGACAACCTGGGAACAGGACTTCCAGAAGGCTCTGCTGCCCTAGTAACCAGATGTGGGAATGTAGCAATGCTGACGCCTTGTGGCCGTTTCCCACAGCAGCAGCTTTAAAGTCAGTGCTAATGGTCACTCAATATTCACACCCATTGCAGGCTTGTAAATGACACCTGCCCTCCAAAACAAAATCCTGGGGTCGAAAATCGACCAAAAAAGTCCAAAGAGGGCAACCTTCCAAGAAGACAATTTCGAGAGGTTTATTGTACTCACGGTTTTTTTTTTCTGTTTTTGTTTAACAGAATAAAAAAAGGCGTGGAAAAATGCTGAACCTTAGGAATTATTAGACACGAAAATACACGTTACAAAAACCTATCATGTCACGCGACTCAGCATGGCCAGCAGCAAAACTTCTGCAAACAAGAAATGCTGACGGGGTGGTGAAGAAATGCGTACCCTCGGTTCTAAGTGGGACGTGGTAAGAGCCCCTAAGGAAAACACAGTGGAGTTGCCTGGAAAGGGTCAACATTGAGCGACCGTTCAATCAAGCATAGCCACTGCTGGGTCTATCACCTGAGAGGATGAGAATCAAAAAGACACGGGCTGGCAATCCTGCAATCCAGCAATGTTTACCATAGCCAACACTTGGAAGCAATGAAAATGCCCAGCCACAGAGGAATGCAGAAAGGAGCAGTGGTCCATGGACACAATGGAAGAGTACTCCAGTGAAAAGTAGAAATTCCATTTTAAAAACAGATATAAGTAAGGAGACATCAGCTTTGGGGGTTTTCTCCAGACACATCCCACCGTCATTGATAACCGAGGAAAACCACTGGCAGGAAGGCCTGTTTCACTAGTTACCAGAGTGGGCAACGCAGAAATGCTGCAGCCCTCTGGCCGTTACGTGCAACGGCAGCTTGAAAACCCGTGCTAATGGTCACTTCGTGTGCACAAGTCCTGGAGGGCTGTCAATGAAACCTGCCCTCAAAATGTCTTGAGGGAGGTAGTGGCCAAAATATTTCAAAAGGCGGCACATAGTTCAAGAAAAGAATGTGATGAGGTAAGCTACACACACAGTTTGAAGGAAAAAAGGACATCCCTGAAAGCTCGATTTCAAGGCTTTATGAGACGCATGCAAATCCAACCACAGAGGTATCGGCTCACACCAGTCAGAAGAACCATCAGCAACAAGACTACCAACAATTCATGCTGAAGGGGTTGTGGAGAAGTGCATACCCTCTAGGTTAAGTGGGACTTTGCCGCCAGCCGCGGCGGGTCCTCAAAGTGTAGCAACAACCGACGAGAGGGGGTAGGGAACTGAACGCACCAAGGTATGGGATCAGAAGGGCACAAGCAACTGACGCTTGCAAGGCAAGTTTAATAACAAAGCATAGCCGTATATATACCCCTAAAGCAGGGAATTTGCTTCGTCACGCCTTATCGGCATCAGCTGGTTGGTTGGATTCTCGGCTTAGTCACACCTTATCAGCATCAGCTGGTTGGTTGGCTGCTCGGCTTCTCCCTCAAAGGCACCAATTTCCCCTCCAGGGTTGCTTTTCCTAGCTTTAGGGAACAACCAGGGACTCCCAGTAACTGAGCAGGTCCCTGGAGCGATTTGGCCAAAGACCATCTCCTTTTGTATGTTCATACCATAAAGTCCAGGATGCATACCAAGGAGAGTACAGTCGGGCCCTGAGGCTTATGAGGGTCTTAGTGGCGCCTTTCTCAGAGGGCAATGCTCGCCACAGGACTTCACCTGGTAAGAGGCACTAATGGGAACAGAATGGAGGTGCCTTTACAAGGTAAACACTGAGTTACGATATGATCCAGCAGGCACACTCGTGGGCCTATAACCTAAGAACGAAGACAGAAGTGGAAAGACACAGGCAGGCAAATCTGCATTGCAGGAGTATTACAATAGCCAGGACATGGAAGCAAGCAGAAAGTCCATCAACAGATGAGTGGACAAAGAAGAACAGGGACCTGAACAGATGGAATGTTAGCCAAGGAACAAAAGGAAACAATGCCATCAACAGCACCATCGGTGAGGCTAGAGTTCATCACGCACCTTGCAGTAAGTCACAGAGCGAAAGATACATAGCCTATGATATCACTTATAGGTGTTCCCTGAAAATTGATATCACTGAAGATATTTCCACAGAGAAAGGCAATCACAGATGCAATAAACAGATTTATGGTTCACCCATGGACAGGTGTGAGAATTGTGTACATTAGGAAATTGGGTTTAAGAGCGAGATACAAACACAGGTGAAATACAAAATCACCAAAGGCCTACGGAATACCAAGAGAAGAGTACTCAACATTGTGTCATAAGCTACATGGGAAAAGGATCCAAAGAAGACTAGATACGTGTTTATGTGTAAAAGAGCCACATCTTTCACACCTACAACAAGCAAAACATTGTAATCAAACTGGCTGTGAGAAAAAATAAACATTGAATTAAAAAACGAACAGGTCAGTCGTGAGACACAAACTTAAGGGGCTTTTTCCTGGCACAGTCCATTCTAATTGACAACCGAGAATACGACTTCCACGGAGGCTCTGTTGCCCGAGTAACCAGGTTTGGTAAAGGAGACCTGCTGCCGCCTTGTGGCCGTTTCTCAAAACAGCAGCTTTAAACCCAGTGCTAATGGTCACTTGATATTCAAAATCATTGCAGGCCTATAAATGACACCTGCCCTCAAAAACAATTCTTGGGTCGTACATCGAGGAAAAAAACTCAAAAGACGTGCACACTTCAAAACGACAATTTCAAGAGGCATATTTTGCGCACATTTTGTCATCTCTTTCTTTCTTTCTCTTGTGATAAATAAAAGGGCATGGAAAAATGCTCAACATCAGGAATTAATAAAGCCATGCAAATCCAGTCGACAAAAACGTTCACCCACCGTCGTCAGAATGATCATCAGCCACAGAGTCTACAAAGAATAAATGCTCAAGGTGTTTTAGAGAACTCTGTGCCCTCTAGCTGCCGCTGGGACGTAACCTGGGAACAGCTAGTAGTGAGAACACCGTGGAGGTGCGTTGAATGGTAAAAATTGAGCTAACTGATGGGCCTATCTCCCGAGTAGACCAAAATCAAAAAGACACAGGCTGGCCGTCCTGCACTGCAGCAACATGTACCATCGCCAAGACTTGGAAGAAACCCAAATGTCCATCAACAGAACAATGCACCAAGAAGAAGGGGGCCCATGTGCACAATGGAACATGAGCCACGGAAAAGCATGCAACAGTGACGCTGGCACCACCGTAGAAGGATCTAGAGATACCCACCCAAAAGGAAGTACGAAAGAAACCGAAATAGAAATATCCTATGACATCACTTATAGCTGTTACTTCAACATTGATACCCATGAAGTCATTTCCAAGAGAAGGCCGTGCATAGATGCAGAAAACCAACTATGCTTAACCAAGTGGAAAGGTGTAAGGAATGTATGAATTTGGATATGGGGGTTTACAGACATGTACTGATACATATGAAATATATAATCACAAAATACCTAAGGAATACCAGGAGAGGTCGACTCAACACTCTGTAATAACCTACACGGGAAAGGATCCAAAGATGAATAGATTGATACATACATATGATGAACCAGATGCAGTACACCTAGAACACACACCACATTTTTATCCAATTGGCTGTGATACTAGATAACAATTAAATTTTAAAAAACACACAAGAAGTAAGGAGATATAAGCTCTTGGGGGTTTGCCCTGACACACTGCACTCTCATTTGCAGCCTACTAACACAATTTCCAGGAAGCCTCTGTTGCAGGAAAACCCAGAGTTGGAAATGGAGAAATGCTGCCGCCTTGTGGCCGTTTCCCGCAAGAGCGGCTTCAAACGCATAGCTATGGGTCACTTAACATTCATAAGGACTCAGGCCTCTAAAAGACACCTGCCCTCAAAAAAAAAAAATGTCCTGAGCTCGGCCGTGGCCAAAAAAATTCAAAGCAGGCAAATGTGTCAAAGAGATAGTATGATAGAGGTAAGTTTTACTCACTCTTTATCAAAAAAAGGAAAATGGAGAAAAGCTCAACATCAGGAATCATCAGACTCCTCTAACCTACAAAAAGCTTTCAGCTCACCCAAGTTAACTAGTGTCAGCCAAAAGACTAGAAACAATAAATGCTGAAGGGGTTTTAGAGAACTCTGTTCCCTCTGTCTGTGGAGGACATGTCTAGTTGTAACAGCCAATAATGAGAACAGAAAGGAGCTGCGTTTTCAATTAAAAATTGAGCCACCCTTCCATCCAGAACACCCACAGCCGAGCCTCTCACCTGAGAAGACAGGCTGCAAGAGCTGCACTCCACGAGTTTTCACAGTAGCCAAGACACCGAAGCAACCCAAATGTCCATCAACAGAAGAATGGATAAGAAGAGCTGGTCCGTGGACACAGTGGACTATTAGCCATGGAAAACAAGGAAACACTGCTCTTTGAGGCACCCGAGATGAGCCTAGAGATCATCACAGAACATGAGTTAAGTCGGAAAGCAAAAGGCATACCGTATGACATCACCTATAGGCGTTATCTAACAGCTGACACAAATGAACATATTTCCACAAAGAAAGACACTCAGAGACTTAGAAAACAAACTAAGCTGATGTAAAATGAAAGGTGGGGGGAATGGATAAATTAAGATTAGTGTCACCATATGTGTACAAATACGTATTAAATATATATATCAAACAGACCGACCATATAGCAAGGGAGGTCACCAGAACACTCTGCAATAATTTACATGTGAAGAGGATCTGTACAAGAATATATATATATATAAAACGTACAAATGAACCAGATTCTGTACATATAGGACCAACAGTATTCTAATCATTACCCCGATTTAAACAAATTAAAAGAGCGAACAAGAAGTAATGTGACATACACTTCTGGGGTTTTTTCCTGGCACATTCCATTGTAATTGACAACCTGGGAACAGGACTTCCAGAAGGCTCTGCTGCCCTAGTAACCAGATGTGGGAATGTAGCAATGCTGACGCCTTGTGGCCGTTTCCCACAGCAGCAGCTTTAAAGTCAGTGCTAATGGTCACTCAATATTCACACCCATTGCAGGCTTGTAAATGACACCTGCCCTCCAAAACAAAATCCTGGGGTCGAAAATCGACCAAAAAAGTCCAAAGAGGGCAACCTTCCAAGAAGACAATTTCGAGAGGTTTATTGTACTCACGGGGTTTTTTTTTCTGTTTTTGTTTAACAGAATAAAAAAAGGCGTGGAAAAATGCTGAACCTTAGGAATTATTAGACACGAAACTACACGTTAAAAAAAGCTATCATGTCACGCGACTCAGCATGGCCAGCAGCAAAACTTCTGCAAACAAGAAATGCTGACGGGGTGGTGAAGAAATGCGTACCCTCGGTTCTAAGTGGGACGTGGTAAGAGCCCCTAAGGAAAACACAGTGGAGTTGCCTGGAAAGGGTCAACATTGAGCGACCGTTCAATCAAGCATAGCCACTGCTGGGTCTATCACCTGAGAGGATGAGAATCAAAAAGACACGGGCTGGCAATCCTGCAATCCAGCAATGTTTACCATAGCCAACACTTGGAAGCAATGAAAATGCCCAGCCACAGAGGAATGCAGAAAGGAGCAGTGGTCCATGGACACAATGGAAGAGTACTCCAGTGAAAAGTAGAAATTCCATTTTAAAAACAGATATAAGTAAGGAGACATCAGCTTTGGGGGGTTTCTCCAGACACATCCCACCGTCATTGATAACCGAGGAACACCACTGGCAGGAAGGCCTGTTTCACTAGTTACCAGAGTGGGAAACGCAGAAATGCTGCAGCCCTGTGGCCGTTACGTGCAACGGCAGCTTGAAAACCCGTGCTAATGGTCACTTCGTGTGCACAAGTCCTGGAGGGCTGTCAATGAAACCTGCCCTCAAAATGTCTTGAGGGAGGTAGTGGCCAAAATATTTCAAAAGGCGGCACATAGTTCAAGAAAAGAATGTGATGAGGTAAGCTACACACACAGTTTGAAGAAAAAAAGGGCATCCCTGAAAGCTCGATTTCAAGGCTTTATGAGACGCATGCAAATCCAACCACAGAGGTATCGGCTCACACCAGTCAGAAGAACCATCAGCAACAAGACTACCAACAATTCATGCTGAAGGGGTTGTGGAGAAGTGCATACCCTCTAGGTTAAGTGGGACTTTGCCGCCAGCCGCGGCGGGTCCTCAAAGTGTAGCAACAACCGACGAGAGGGGGTAGGGAACTGAACGCACCAAGGTATGGGATCAGAAGGGCACAAGCAACTGACGCTTGCAAGGCAAGTTTAATAACAAAGCATAGCCGTATATATACCCCTAAAGCAGGGAATTTGCTTCGTCACGCCTTATCGGCATCAGCTGGTTGGTTGGCTTCTCGGCTTAGTCACACCTTATCAGCATCAGCTGTTTGGTTGGCTGCTCGGCTTCTCCCTCAAAGGCACCAATTTCCCCTCCAGGGTTGCTTTTCCTAGCTTTAGGGAACAACCAGGGACTCCCAGTAACTGAGCAGGTCCCTGGAGCGATTTGGCCAAAGACCATCTCCTTTTGTATGTTCATACCATAAAGTCCAGGATGCATACCAAGGAGAGTACAGTCGGGCCCTGAGGCTTAGGAGGGTCTTAGTGGCGCCTTCCTCAGAGGGCAATGCTCGCCACAGGACTTCACCTGGTAAGAGGCACTAATGGGAACAGAATGGAGGTGCCTTTACAAGGTAAACACTGAGTTACGGTATGATCCAGCAGGCCCACTCCTGGGCCTATAACCTAAGAACGAAGACAGAAGTGGAAAGACACAGGCAGGCAAATCTGCATTGCAGGAGTATTACAATAGCCAGGACATGGAAGCAAGCAGAAAGTCCATCAACAGATGAGTGGACAAAGAAGAACAGGGACCTGAGCAGATGGAATATTAGCCAAGGAACAAAAGGAAACAATGCCATCAACAGCACCATCGGTGAGGCTAGAGTTCATCACGCACCTTGCAGTAAGTCACAGAGCGAAAGATACATAGCCTACGATATCACTGATAGGTGTTCCCTGAAAATTGATATCACTGAAGATATTTCCACAGAGAAAGGCAATCACAGATGCAATAAACAGATTTATGGTTCACCCATGGACAGGTGTGAGAATTGTGTACATTAGGAAATTGGGTTTAAGAGCGAGATACAAACACAGGTGAAATACAAAATCACCAAAGGCCTACGGAATACCAAGAGAAGAGTACTCAACATTGTGTCATAAGCTACATGGGAAAAGGATCCAAAGAAGACTAGATACGTGTTTATGTGTAAAAGAGCCACATCTTTCACACCTACAACAAGCAAAACATTGTAATCAAACTTGCTGTGAGAAAAAATAAACATTGAATTAAAAAACGAACAGGTCAGTCGTGAGACACAAACTTAAGGGGCTTTTTCCTGGCACAGTCCATTCTAATTGACAACCGAGAATACGACTTCCACGGAGGCTCTGTTGCCCGAGTAACCAGGTTTGGTAAAGGAGACCTGCTGCCGCCTTGTGGCCGTTTCTCAAAACAGCAGCTTTAAACCCAGTGCTAATGGTCACTTGATATTCAAAATCATTGCAGGCCTATAAATGACACCTGCCCTCAAAAACAATTCTTGGGTCGTACATCGAGGAAAAAAACTCAAAAGACGTGCACACTTCAAAACGACAATTTCAAGAGGCATATTTTGCGCACATTTTGTCATCTCTTTCTTTCTTTCTCTTGTGATAAATAAAAGGGCATGGAAAAATGCTCAACATCAGGAATTAATAAAGCCATGCAAATCCAGTCGACAAAAACGTTCACCCACCGTCGTCAGAATGATCATCAGCCACAGAGTCTACAAAGAATAAATGCTCAAGGTGTTTTAGAGAACTCTGTGCCCTCTAGCTGCCGCTGGGACGTAACCTGGGAACAGCTAGTAGTGAGAACACCGTGGAGGTGCGTTGAAAGGTAAAAATTGAGCTAACTGATGGGCCTATCTCCCGAGTAGGCCAAAATCAAAAAGACACAGGCTGGCCGTCCTGCACTGCAGCAACATGTACCATCGCCAAGACTTGGAAGAAACCCAAATGTCCATCAACAGAACAATGCACCAAGAAGAAGGGGGCCCATGTGCACAATGGAACATGAGCCACGGAAGAGCATGCAACAGTGCCGCTGGCACCACCGTAGAAGGATCTAGAGATACCCACCCAAAAGGAAGTACGAAAGAAACCGAAATAGAAATATCCTATGACATCACTTATAGCTGTTACTTCAACATTGATACCCATGAAGTCATTTCCAAGAGAAGGCCGTGCATAGATGCAGAAAACCAACTATGCTTAACCAAGTGGAAAGGTGTAAGGAATGTATGAATTTGGATATGGGGGTTTACAGACATGTACTGATACATATGAAATATATAATCACAAAATACCTAAGGAATACCAGGAGAGCTCGACTCAACACTCTGTAATAACCTACACGGGAAAGGATCCAAAGATGAATAGATTGATACATACATATGATGAACCAGATGCAGTACACCTAGAACACACACCACATTTTTATCCAATTGGCTGTGATACTAGATAACAATTAAATTTTAAAAAACACACAAGAAGTAAGGAGATATAAGCTCTTGGGGGTTTGCCCTGACACACTGCACTCTCATTTGCAGCCTACTAACACAATTTCCAGGAAGCCTCTGTTGCAGGAAAACCCAGAGTTGGAAATGGAGAAATGCTGCCGCCTTGTGGCCGTTTCCCGCAAGAGCGGCTTCAAACGCATAGCTATGGGTCACTTAACATTCATAAGGACTCAGGCCTCTAAAAGACACCTGCCCTCAAAAAAAAAAAATGTCCTGAGCTCGGCCGTGGCCAAAAAAATTCAAAGCAGGCAAATGTGTCAAAGAGATAGTATGATAGAGGTAAGTTTTACTCACTCTTTATCAAAAAAAGGAAAATGGAGAAAAGCTCAACATCAGGAATCATCAGACTCCTCTAACCTACAAAAAGCTTTCAGCTCACCCAAGTTAACTACCGTCAGCCAAAAGACTACAAACAATAAATGCTGAAGGGGTTTTAGAGAACTCTGTTCCCTCTGTCTGTGGAGGACATGTCTAGTTGTAACAGCCAATAATGAGAACAGAAAGGAGCTGCGTTTTCAATTAAAAATTGAGCCACCCTTCCATCCAGAACACCCACAGCCGAGCCTCTCACCTGAGAAGACAGGCTGCAAGAGCTGCACTCCACGAGTTTTCACAGTAGCCAAGACACCGAAGCAACCCAAATGTCCATCAACAGAAGAATGGATAAGAAGAGCTGGTCCGTGGACACAGTGGACTATTAGCCATGGAAAACAAGGAAACACTGCTCTTTGAGGCACCCGAGATGAGCCTAGAGATCATCACAGAACATGAGTTAAGTCGGAAAGCAAAAGGCATACCGTATGACATCACCTATAGGCGTTATCTAACAGCTGACACAAATGAACATATTTCCACAAAGAAAGACACTCAGAGACTTAGAAAACAAACTAAGCTGATGTAAAATGAAAGGTGGGGGGAATGGATAAATTAAGATTAGTGTCACCATATGTGTACAAATACGTATTAAATATATATATCAAACAGACCGACCTTATAGCAAGGGAGGTCACCAGAACACTCTGCAATAATTTACATGTGAAGAGGATCTGTACAAGAATATATATATATATATAAAACGTACAAATGAACCAGATTCTGTACATATAGGACCAACAGTATTCTAATCATTACCCCGATTTAAACAAATTAAAAGAGCGAACAAGAAGTAATGTGACATACACTTCTGGGGTTTTTTCCTGGCACATTCCATTCTAATTGACAACCTGGGAACAGGACTTCCAGAAGGCTCTGCTGCCCTAGTAACCAGATGTGGGAATGTAGCAATGCTGACGCCTTGTGGCCGTTTCCCACAGCAGCAGCTTTAAAGTCAGTGCTAATGGTCACTCAATATTCACACCCATTGCAGGCTTGTAAATGACACCTGCCCTCCAAAACAAAATCCTGGGGTCGAAAATCGACCAAAAAAGTCGAAAGAGGGCAACCTTCCAAGAAGACAATTTCGAGAGGTTTATTGTACTCACGGTTTTTTTTTCTGTTTTTGTTTAACAGAATAAAAAAAGGCGTGGAAAAATGCTGAACCTTAGGAATTATTAGACACGAAAATACACGTTACAAAAACCTATCATGTCACACGACTCAGCATGGCCAGCAGCAAAACTTCTGCAAACAAGAAATGCTGACGGGGTGGTGAAGAAATGCGTACCCTCGGTTCTAAGTGGGACGTGGTAAGAGCCCCTAAGGAAAACACAGTGGAGTTGCCTGGAAAGGGTCAACATTGAGCGACCGTTCAATCAAGCATAGCCACTGCTGGGTCTATCACCTGAGAGGATGAGAATCAAAAAGACACGGGCTGGCAATCCTGCAATCCAGCAATGTTTACCATAGCCAACACTTGGAAGCAATGAAAATGCCCAGCCACAGAGGAATGCAGAAAGGAGCAGTGGTCCATGGACACAATGGAAGAGTACTCCAGTGAAAAGTAGAAATTCCATTTTAAAAACAGATATAAGTAAGGAGACATCAGCTTTGGGGGTTTTCTCCAGACACATCCCACCGTCATTGATAACCGAGGAAAACCACTGGCAGGAAGGCCTGTTTCACTAGTTACCAGAGTGGGAAACGCAGAAATGCTGCAGCCCTGTGGCCGTTACGTGCAACGGCAGCTTGAAAACCCGTGCTAATGGTCACTTCGTGTGCACAAGTCCTGGAGGGCTGTCAATGAAACCTGCCCTCAAAATGTCTTGAGGGAGGTAGTGGCCAAAATATTTCAAAAGGCGGCACATAGTTCAAGAAAAGAATGTGATGAGGTAAGCTACACACACAGTTTGAAGAAAAAAAGGGCATCCCTGAAAGCTCGATTTCAAGGCTTTATGAGACGCATGCAAATCCAACCACAGAGGTATCGGCTCACACCAGTCAGAAGAACCATCAGCAACAAGACTACCAACAATTCATGCTGAAGGGGTTGTGGAGAAGTGCATACCCTCTAGGTTAAGTGGGACTTTGCCGCCAGCCGCGGCGGGTCCTCAAAGTGTAGCAACAACCGACGAGAGGGGGTAGGGAACTGAACGCACCAAGGTATGGGATCAGAAGGGCACAAGCAACTGACGCTTGCAAGGCAAGTTTAATAACAAAGCATAGCCGTATATATACCCCTAAAGCAGGGAATTTGCTTCGTCACGCCTTATCGGCATCAGCTGGTTGGTTGGCTTCTCGGCTTAGTCACACCTTATCAGCATCAGCTGTTTGGTTGGCTGCTCGGCTTCTCCCTCAAAGGCACCAATTTCCCCTCCAGGGTTGCTTTTCCTAGCTTTAGGGAACAACCAGGGACTCCCAGTAACTGAGCAGGTCCCTGGAGCGATTTGGCCAAAGACCATCTCCTTTTGTATGTTCATACCATAAAGTCCAGGATGCATACCAAGGAGAGTACAGTCGGGCCCTGAGGCTTAGGAGGGTCTCAGTGGCGCCTTCCTCAGAGGGCAATGCTCGCCACAGGACTTCACCTGGTAAGAGGCACTAATGGGAACAGAATGGAGGTGCCTTTACAAGGTAAACACTGAGTTACGATATGATCCAGCAGGCCCACTCCTGGGCCTATAACCTAAGAACGAAGACAGAAGTGGAAAGACACAGGCAGGCAAATCTGCATTGCAGGAGTATTACAATAGCCAGGACATGGAAGCAAGCAGAAAGTCCATCAACAGATGAGTGGACAAAGAAGAACAGGGACCTGAGCAGATGGAATATTAGCCAAGGAACAAAAGGAAACAATGCCATCAACAGCACCATCGGTGAGGCTAGAGTTCATCACGCACCTTGCAGTAAGTCACAGAGCGAAAGATACATAGCCTACGATATCACTGATAGGTGTTCCCTGAAAATTGATATCACTGAAGATATTTCCACAGAGAAAGGCAATCACAGATGCAATAAACAGATTTATGGTTCACCCATGGACAGGTGTGAGAATTGTGTACATTAGGAAATTGGGTTTAAGAGCGAGATACAAACACAGGTGAAATACAAAATCACCAAAGGCCTACGGAATACCAAGAGAAGAGTACTCAACATTGTGTCATAAGCTACATGGGAAAAGGATCCAAAGAAGACTAGATACGTGTTTATGTGTAAAAGAGCCACATCTTTCACACCTACAACAAGCAAAACATTGTAATCAAACTTGCTGTGAGAAAAAATAAACATTGAATTAAAAAACGAACAGGTCAGTCGTGAGACACAAACTTAAGGGGCTTTTTCCTGGCACAGTCCATTCTAATTGACAACCGAGAATACGACTTCCACGGAGGCTCTGTTGCCCGAGTAACCAGGTTTGGTAAAGGAGACCTGCTGCCGCCTTGTGGCCGTTTCTCAAAACAGCAGCTTTAAACCCAGTGCTAATGGTCACTTGATATTCAAAATCATTGCAGGCCTATAAATGACACCTGCCCTCAAAAACAATTCTTGGGTCGTACATCGAGGAAAAAAACTCAAAAGACGTGCACACTTCAAAACGACAATTTCAAGAGGCATATTTTGCGCACATTTTGTCATCTCTTTCTTTCTTTCTCTTGTGATAAATAAAAGGGCATGGAAAAATGCTCAACATCAGGAATTAATAAAGCCATGCAAATCCAGTCGACAAAAACGTTCACCCACCGTCGTCAGAATGATCATCAGCCACAGAGTCTACAAAGAATAAATGCTCAAGGTGTTTTAGAGAACTCTGTGCCCTCTAGCTGCCGCTGGGACGTAACCTGGGAACAGCTAGTAGTGAGAACACCGTGGAGGTGCGTTGAAAGGTAAAAATTGAGCTAACTGATGGGCCTATCTCCCGAGTAGGCCAAAATCAAAAAGACACAGGCTGGCCGTCCTGCACTGCAGCAACATGTACCATCGCCAAGACTTGGAAGAAACCCAAATGTCCATCAACAGAACAATGCACCAAGAAGAAGGGGGCCCATGTGCACAATGGAACATGAGCCACGGAAAAGCATGCAACAGTGCCGCTGGCACCACCGTAGAAGGATCTAGAGATACCCACCCAAAAGGAAGTACGAAAGAAACCGAAATAGAAATATCCTATGACATCACTTATAGCTGTTACTTCAACATTGATACCCATGAAGTCATTTCCAAGAGAAGGCCGTGCATAGATGCAGAAAACCAACTATGCTTAACCAAGTGGAAAGGTGTAAGGAATGTATGAATTTGGATATGGGGGTTTACAGACATGTACTGATACATATGAAATATATAATCACAAAATACCTAAGGAATACCAGGAGAGGTCGACTCAACACTCTGTAATAACCTACACGGGAAAGGATCCAAAGATGAATAGATTGATACATACATATGATGAACCAGATGCAGTACACCTAGAACACACACCACATTTTTATCCAATTGGCTGTGATACTAGATAACAATTAAATTTTAAAAAACACACAAGAAGTAAGGAGATATAAGCTCTTGGGGGTTTGCCCTGACACACTGCACTCTCATTTGCAGCCTACTAACACAATTTCCAGGAAGCCTCTGTTGCAGGAAAACCCAGAGTTGGAAATGGAGAAATGCTGCCGCCTTGTGGCCGTTTCCCGCAAGAGCGGCTTCAAACGCATAGCTATGGGTCACTTAACATTCATAAGGACTCAGGCCTCTAAAAGACACCTGCCCTCAAAAAAAAAAAATGTCCTGAGCTCGGCCGTGGCCAAAAAAATTCAAAGCAGGCAAATGTGTCAAAGAGATAGTATGATAGAGGTAAGTTTTACTCACTCTTTATCAAAAAAAGGAAAATGGAGAAAAGCTCAACATCAGGAATCATCAGACTCCTCTAACCTACAAAAAGCTTTCAGCTCACCCAAGTTAACTACCGTCAGCCAAAAGACTACAAACAATAAATGCTGAAGGGGTTTTAGAGAACTCTGTTCCCTCTGTCTGTGGAGGACATGTCTAGTTGTAACAGCCAATAATGAGAACAGAAAGGAGCTGCGTTTTCAATTAAAAATTGAGCCACCCTTCCATCCAGAACACCCACAGCCGAGCCTCTCACCTGAGAAGACAGGCTGCAAGAGCTGCACTCCACGAGTTTTCACAGTAGCCAAGACACCGAAGCAACCCAAATGTCCATCAACAGAAGAATGGATAAGAAGAGCTGGTCCGTGGACACAGTGGACTATTAGCCATGGAAAACAAGGAAACACTGCTCTTTGAGGCACCCGAGATGAGCCTAGAGATCATCACAGAACATGAGTTAAGTCGGAAAGCAAAAGGCATACCGTATGACATCACCTATAGGCGTTATCTAACAGCTGACACAGATGAACATATTTCCACAAAGAAAGACACTCAGAGACTTAGAAAACAAACTAAGCTGATGTAAAATGAAAGGTGGGGGGAATGGATAAATTAAGATTAGTGTCACCATATGTGTACAAATACGTATTAAATATATATATCAAACAGACCGACCATATAGCAAGGGAGGTCACCAGAACACTCTGCAATAATTTACATGTGAAGAGGATCTGTACAAGAATATATATATATATAAAACGTACAAATGAACCAGATTCTGTACATATAGGACCAACAGTATTCTAATCATTACCCCGATTTAAACAAATTAAAAGAGCGAACAAGAAGTAATGTGACATACACTTCTGGGGTTTTTTCCTGGCACATTCCATTGTAATTGACAACCTGGGAACAGGACTTCCAGAAGGCTCTGCTGCCCTAGTAACCAGATGTGGGAATGTAGCAATGCTGACGCCTTGTGGCCGTTTCCCACAGCAGCAGCTTTAAAGTCAGTGCTAATGGTCACTCAATATTCACACCCATTGCAGGCTTGTAAATGACACCTGCCCTCCAAAACAAAATCCTGGGCTCAAAAATCGACCAAAAAAGTCGAAAGAGGGCAACCTTCCAAGAAGACAATTTCGAGAGGTTTATTGTACTCACGGTTTTTTTTTTTTCTGTTTTTGTTTAACAGAATAAAAAAAGGCGTGGAAAAATGCTGAACCTTAGGAATTATTAGACACGAAACTACACGTTAAAAAAAGCTATCATGTCACACGACTCAGCATGGCCAGCAGCAAAACTTCTGCAAACAAGAAATGCTGACGGGGTGGTGAAGAAATGCGTACCCTCGGTTCTAAGTGGGACGTGGTAAGAGCCCCTAAGGAAAACACAGTGGAGTTGCCTGGAAAGGGTCAACATTGAGCGACCGTTCAATCAAGCATAGCCACTGCTGGGTCTATCACCTGAGAGGATGAGAATCAAAAAGACACGGGCTGGCAATCCTGCAATCCAGCAATGTTTACCATAGCCAACACTTGGAAGCAATGAAAATGCCCAGCCACAGAGGAATGCAGAAAGGAGCAGTGGTCCATGGACACAATGGAAGAGTACTCCAGTGAAAAGTAGAAATTCCATTTTAAAAACAGATATAAGTAAGGAGACATCAGCTTTGGGGGTTTTCTCCAGACACATCCCACCGTCATTGATAACCGAGGAACACCACTGGCAGGAAGGCCTGTTTCACTAGTTACCAGAGTGGGAAACGCAGAAATGCTGCAGCCCTGTGGCCGTTACGTGCAACGGCAGCTTGAAAACCCGTGCTAATGGTCACTTCGTGTGCACAAGTCCTGGAGGGCTGTCAATGAAACCTGCCCTCAAAATGTCTTGAGGGAGGTAGTGGCCAAAATATTTCAAAAGGCGGCACATAGTTCAAGAAAAGAATGTGATGAGGTAAGCTACACACACAGTTTGAAGAAAAAAAGGGCATCCCTGAAAGCTCGATTTCAAGGCTTTATGAGACGCATGCAAATCCAACCACAGAGGTATCGGCTCACACCAGTCAGAAGAACCATCAGCAACAAGACTACCAACAATTCATGCTGAAGGGGTTGTGGAGAAGTGCATACCCTCTAGGTTAAGTGGGACTTTGCCGCCAGCCGCGGCGGGTCCTCAAAGTGTAGCAACAACCGACGAGAGGGGGTAGGGAACTGAACGCACCAAGGTATGGGATCAGAAGGGCACAAGCAACTGACGCTTGCAAGGCAAGTTTAATAACAAAGCATAGCCGTATATATACCCCTAAAGCAGGGAATTTGCTTCGTCACGCCTTATCGGCATCAGCTGGTTGGTTGGCTTCTCGGCTTAGTCACACCTTATCAGCATCAGCTGTTTGGTTGGCTGCTCGGCTTCTCCCTCAAAGGCACCAATTTCCCCTCCAGGGTTGCTTTTCCTAGCTTTAGGGAACAACCAGGGACTCCCAGTAACTGAGCAGGTCCCTGGAGCGATTTGGCCAAAGACCATCTCCTTTTGTATGTTCATACCATAAAGTCCAGGATGCATACCAAGGAGAGTACAGTCGGGCCCTGAGGCTTAGGAGGGTCTTAGTGGCGCCTTCCTCAGAGGGCAATGCTCGCCACAGGACTTCACCTGGTAAGAGGCACTAATGGGAACAGAATGGAGGTGCCTTTACAAGGTAAACACTGAGTTACGGTATGATCCAGCAGGCCCACTCCTGGGCCTATAACCTAAGAACGAAGACAGAAGTGGAAAGACACAGGCAGGCAAATCTGCATTGCAGGAGTATTACAATAGCCAGGACATGGAAGCAAGCAGAAAGTCCATCAACAGATGAGTGGACAAAGAAGAACAGGGACCTGAGCAGATGGAATATTAGCCAAGGAACAAAAGGAAACAATGCCATCAACAGCACCATCGGTGAGGCTAGAGTTCATCACGCACCTTGCAGTAAGTCACAGAGCGAAAGATACATAGCCTACGATATCACTGATAGGTGTTCCCTGAAAATTGATATCACTGAAGATATTTCCACAGAGAAAGGCAATCACAGATGCAATAAACAGATTTATGGTTCACCCATGGACAGGTGTGAGAATTGTGTACATTAGGAAATTGGGTTTAAGAGCGAGATACAAACACAGGTGAAATACAAAATCACCAAAGGCCTACGGAATACCAAGAGAAGAGTACTCAACATTGTGTCATAAGCTACATGGGAAAAGGATCCAAAGAAGACTAGATACGTGTTTATGTGTAAAAGAGCCACATCTTTCACACCTACAACAAGCAAAACATTGTAATCAAACTTGCTGTGAGAAAAAATAAACATTGAATTAAAAAACGAACAGGTCAGTCGTGAGACACAAACTTAAGGGGCTTTTTCCTGGCACAGTCCATTCTAATTGACAACCGAGAATACGACTTCCACGGAGGCTCTGTTGCCCGAGTAACCAGGTTTGGTAAAGGAGACCTGCTGCCGCCTTGTGGCCGTTTCTCAAAACAGCAGCTTTAAACCCAGTGCTAATGGTCACTTGATATTCAAAATCATTGCAGGCCTATAAATGACACCTGCCCTCAAAAACAATTCTTGGGTCGTACATCGAGGAAAAAAACTCAAAAGACGTGCACACTTCAAAACGACAATTTCAAGAGGCATATTTTGCGCACATTTTGTCATCTCTTTCTTTCTTTCTCTTGTGATAAATAAAAGGGCATGGAAAAATGCTCAACATCAGGAATTAATAAAGCCATGCAAATCCAGTCGACAAAAACGTTCACCCACCGTCGTCAGAATGATCATCAGCCACAGAGTCTACAAAGAATAAATGCTCAAGGTGTTTTAGAGAACTCTGTGCCCTCTAGCTGCCGCTGGGACGTAACCTGGGAACAGCTAGTAGTGAGAACACCGTGGAGGTGCGTTGAATGGTAAAAATTGAGCTAACTGATGGGCCTATCTCCCGAGTAGACCAAAATCAAAAAGACACAGGCTGGCCGTCCTGCACTGCAGCAACATGTACCATCGCCAAGACTTGGAAGAAACCCAAATGTCCATCAACAGAACAATGCACCAAGAAGAAGGGGGCCCATGTGCACAATGGAACATGAGCCACGGAAAAGCATGCAACAGTGCCGCTGGCACCACCGTAGAAGGATCTAGAGATACCCACGCAAAAGGAAGTACGAAAGAAACCGAAATAGAAATATCCTATGACATCACTTATAGCTGTTACTTCAACATTGATACCCATGAAGTCATTTCCAAGAGAAGGCCGTGCATAGATGCAGAAAACCAACTATGCTTAACCAAGTGGAAAGGTGTAAGGAATGTATGAATTTGGATATGGGGGTTTACAGACATGTACTGATACATATGAAATATATAATCACAAAATACCTAAGGAATACCAGGAGAGGTCGACTCAACACTCTGTAATAACCTACACGGGAAAGGATCCAAAGATGAATAGATTGATACATACATATGATGAACCAGATGCAGTACACCTAGAACACACACCACATTTTTATCCAATTGGCTGTGATACTAGATAACAATTAAATTTTAAAAAACACACAAGAAGTAAGGAGATATAAGCTCTTGGGGGTTTGCCCTGGCACACTGCACTCTCATTTGCAGCCTACTAACACAATTTCCAGGAAGCCTCCGTTGCAGGAAAACCCAGAGTTGGAAATGGAGAAATGCTGCCGCCTTGTGGCCGTTTCCTGCAAGAGCGGCTTTAAACGGATAGCTATGGGTCACTTAACATTCACAAGGACTCAGGCCTCTAAAAGACACTTGCCCTCAAAAAAAAAAAAAATGTCCTGAGCTCGGCAGTGGTGAAAAAAATTCAAAGCAGGCAAATGTGTCAAAGAGATAGTATGATAGAGGTAAGTTTTACTCACTCTTTATCAAAAAAAGCAAAATGGAGAAAAGCTCAACCTCAGGAATGATCAGACTCCTCTAACCTACAAAAAGCTTTCAGCTCACCCAAGTTAACTACCGTCAGCCAAAAGACTACAAACAATAAATGCTGAAGGGGTTTTAGAGAACTCTGTTCCCTCTGTCTGTGGAGGACATGTCTAGTTGTAACAGCCAATAATGAGAACAGAAAGGAGCTGCGTTTTCAATTAAAAATTGAGCCACCCTTCCATCCAGAACACCCACAGCTGAGCCTCTCACCTGAGAAGACAGGCTGCAAGAGCTGCACTCCACGAGTTTTCACAGTAGCCAAGACACCGAAGCAACCCAAATGTCCATCAACAGATGAATGGATAAGAGCTGGTCCGTGGACACAGTGGACTATTAGCCATGGAAAACAAGGAAACACTGCTCTTTGAGGCACCCGAGATGAGCCTAGAGATCATCACAGAACATGAGTTAAGTCGGAAAGCAAAAGGCATACCGTATGACATCACCTATAGGCGTTATCTAACAGCTGACACAAATGAACATATTTCCACAAAGAAAGACACTCACACACTTAGAAAACAAACTAAGCTTAAGTAAAATGAAAGGTGGGGGGAATGGATAAATTAAGATTAGTGTCACCATATGTGTACAAATACGTATTAAATATATATATCAAACAGACCGACCATATAGCAAGGGAGGTCACCAGAACACTCTGCAATAATTTACATGGGAAGGGGATCTGTACAAGAATATATATATATATAAAACGTACAAATGAACCAGATTCTGTACATATAGGACCAACAGTATTCTAATCATTACCCCGATTTAAACAAATTAAAAGAGCGAACAAGAAGTAATGTGACATACACTTCTGGGGTTTTTTCCTGGCACATTCCATTCTAATTGACAACCTGGGAACAGGACTTCCAGAAGGCTCTGCTGCCCTAGTAACCAGATGTGGGAATGTAGCAATGCTGACGCCTTGTGGCCGTTTCCCACAGCAGCAGCTTTAAAGTCAGTGCTAATGGTCACTCAATATTCACACCCATTGCAGGCTTGTAAATGACACCTGCCCTCCAAAACAAAATCCTGGGGTCGAAAATCGACCAAAAAAGTCCAAAGAGGGCAACCTTCCAAGAAGACAATTTCGAGAGGTTTATTGTACTCACGGTTTTTTTTTTCTGTTTTTGTTTAACAGAATAAAAAAAGGCGTGGAAAAATGCTGAACCTTAGGAATTATTAGACACGAAAATACACGTTACAAAAACCTATCATGTCACGCGACTCAGCATGGCCAGCAGCAAAACTTCTGCAAACAAGAAATGCTGACGGGGTGGTGAAGAAATGCGTACCCTCGGTTCTAAGTGGGACGTGGTAAGAGCCCCTAAGGAAAACACAGTGGAGTTGCCTGGAAAGGGTCAACATTGAGCGACCGTTCAATCAAGCATAGCCACTGCTGGGTCTATCACCTGAGAGGATGAGAATCAAAAAGACACGGGCTGGCAATCCTGCAATCCAGCAATGTTTACCATAGCCAACACTTGGAAGCAATGAAAATGCCCAGCCACAGAGGAATGCAGAAAGGAGCAGTGGTCCATGGACACAATGGAAGAGTACTCCAGTGAAAAGTAGAAATTCCATTTTAAAAACAGATATAAGTAAGGAGACATCAGCTTTGGGGGTTTTCTCCAGACACATCCCACCGTCATTGATAACCGAGGAAAACCACTGGCAGGAAGGCCTGTTTCACTAGTTACCAGAGTGGGCAACGCAGAAATGCTGCAGCCCTCTGGCCGTTACGTGCAACGGCAGCTTGAAAACCCGTGCTAATGGTCACTTCGTGTGCACAAGTCCTGGAGGGCTGTCAATGAAACCTGCCCTCAAAATGTCTTGAGGG
The DNA here is from genome assembly GCF_026419965.1 of Kogia breviceps. Taxonomy (NCBI): domain Eukaryota; kingdom Metazoa; phylum Chordata; class Mammalia; order Artiodactyla; family Physeteridae; genus Kogia; species Kogia breviceps. The sequence goes on along the minus strand of NC_081312.1, from coordinate 131,158,260 downwards.
AGGTAGTGGCCAAAATATTTCAAAAGGCGGCACATAGTTCAAGAAAAGAATGTGATGAGGTAAGCTACACACACAGTTTGAAGGAAAAAAGGACATCCCTGAAAGCTCGATTTCAAGGCTTTATGAGACGCATGCAAATCCAACCACAGAGGTATCGGCTCACACCAGTCAGAAGAACCATCAGCAACAAGACTACCAACAATTCATGCTGAAGGGGTTGTGGAGAAGTGCATACCCTCTAGGTTAAGTGGGACTTTGCCGCCAGCCGCGGCGGGTCCTCAAAGTGTAGCAACAACCGACGAGAGGGGGTAGGGAACTGAACGCACCAAGGTATGGGATCAGAAGGGCACAAGCAACTGACGCTTGCAAGGCAAGTTTAATAACAAAGCATAGCCGTATATATACCCCTAAAGCAGGGAATTTGCTTCGTCACGCCTTATCGGCATCAGCTGGTTGGTTGGATTCTCGGCTTAGTCACACCTTATCAGCATCAGCTGGTTGGTTGGCTGCTCGGCTTCTCCCTCAAAGGCACCAATTTCCCCTCCAGGGTTGCTTTTCCTAGCTTTAGGGAACAACCAGGGACTCCCAGTAACTGAGCAGGTCCCTGGAGCGATTTGGCCAAAGACCATCTCCTTTTGTATGTTCATACCATAAAGTCCAGGATGCATACCAAGGAGAGTACAGTCGGGCCCTGAGGCTTATGAGGGTCTTAGTGGCGCCTTTCTCAGAGGGCAATGCTCGCCACAGGACTTCACCTGGTAAGAGGCACTAATGGGAACAGAATGGAGGTGCCTTTACAAGGTAAACACTGAGTTACGATATGATCCAGCAGGCACACTCGTGGGCCTATAACCTAAGAACGAAGACAGAAGTGGAAAGACACAGGCAGGCAAATCTGCATTGCAGGAGTATTACAATAGCCAGGACATGGAAGCAAGCAGAAAGTCCATCAACAGATGAGTGGACAAAGAAGAACAGGGACCTGAACAGATGGAATGTTAGCCAAGGAACAAAAGGAAACAATGCCATCAACAGCACCATCGGTGAGGCTAGAGTTCATCACGCACCTTGCAGTAAGTCACAGAGCGAAAGATACATAGCCTATGATATCACTTATAGGTGTTCCCTGAAAATTGATATCACTGAAGATATTTCCACAGAGAAAGGCAATCACAGATGCAATAAACAGATTTATGGTTCACCCATGGACAGGTGTGAGAATTGTGTACATTAGGAAATTGGGTTTAAGAGCGAGATACAAACACAGGTGAAATACAAAATCACCAAAGGCCTACGGAATACCAAGAGAAGAGTACTCAACATTGTGTCATAAGCTACATGGGAAAAGGATCCAAAGAAGACTAGATACGTGTTTATGTGTAAAAGAGCCACATCTTTCACACCTACAACAAGCAAAACATTGTAATCAAACTTGCTGTGAGAAAAAATAAACATTGAATTAAAAAACGAACAGGTCAGTCGTGAGACACAAACTTAAGGGGCTTTTTCCTGGCACAGTCCATTCTAATTGACAACCGAGAATACGACTTCCACGGAGGCTCTGTTGCCCGAGTAACCAGGTTTGGTAAAGGAGACCTGCTGCCGCCTTGTGGCCGTTTCTCAAAACAGCAGCTTTAAACCCAGTGCTAATGGTCACTTGATATTCAAAATCATTGCAGGCCTATAAATGACACCTGCCCTCAAAAACAATTCTTGGGTCGTACATCGAGGAAAAAAACTCAAAAGACGTGCACACTTCAAAACGACAATTTCAAGAGGCATATTTTGCGCACATTTTGTCATCTCTTTCTTTCTTTCTCTTGTGATAAATAAAAGGGCATGGAAAAATGCTCAACATCAGGAATTAATAAAGCCATGCAAATCCAGTCGACAAAAACGTTCACCCACCGTCGTCAGAATGATCATCAGCCACAGAGTCTACAAAGAATAAATGCTCAAGGTGTTTTAGAGAACTCTGTGCCCTCTAGCTGCCGCTGGGACGTAACCTGGGAACAGCTAGTAGTGAGAACACCGTGGAGGTGCGTTGAATGGTAAAAATTGAGCTAACTGATGGGCCTATCTCCCGAGTAGACCAAAATCAAAAAGACACAGGCTGGCCGTCCTGCACTGCAGCAACATGTACCATCGCCAAGACTTGGAAGAAACCCAAATGTCCATCAACAGAACAATGCACCAAGAAGAAGGGGGCCCATGTGCACAATGGAACATGAGCCACGGAAAAGCATGCAACAGTGACGCTGGCACCACCGTAGAAGGATCTAGAGATACCCACCCAAAAGGAAGTACGAAAGAAACCGAAATAGAAATATCCTATGACATCACTTATAGCTGTTACTTCAACATTGATACCCATGAAGTCATTTCCAAGAGAAGGCCGTGCATAGATGCAGAAAACCAACTATGCTTAACCAAGTGGAAAGGTGTAAGGAATGTATGAATTTGGATATGGGGGTTTACAGACATGTACTGATACATATGAAATATATAATCACAAAATACCTAAGGAATACCAGGAGAGGTCGACTCAACACTCTGTAATAACCTACACGGGAAAGGATCCAAAGATGAATAGATTGATACATACATATGATGAACCAGATGCAGTACACCTAGAACACACACCACATTTTTATCCAATTGGCTGTGATACTAGATAACAATTAAATTTTAAAAAACACACAAGAAGTAAGGAGATATAAGCTCTTGGGGGTTTGCCCTGACACACTGCACTCTCATTTGCAGCCTACTAACACAATTTCCAGGAAGCCTCTGTTGCAGGAAAACCCAGAGTTGGAAATGGAGAAATGCTGCCGCCTTGTGGCCGTTTCCCGCAAGAGCGGCTTCAAACGCATAGCTATGGGTCACTTAACATTCATAAGGACTCAGGCCTCTAAAAGACACCTGCCCTCAAAAAAAAAAAATGTCCTGAGCTCGGCCGTGGCCAAAAAAATTCAAAGCAGGCAAATGTGTCAAAGAGATAGTATGATAGAGGTAAGTTTTACTCACTCTTTATCAAAAAAAGGAAAATGGAGAAAAGCTCAACATCAGGAATCATCAGACTCCTCTAACCTACAAAAAGCTTTCAGCTCACCCAAGTTAACTAGTGTCAGCCAAAAGACTAGAAACAATAAATGCTGAAGGGGTTTTAGAGAACTCTGTTCCCTCTGTCTGTGGAGGACATGTCTAGTTGTAACAGCCAATAATGAGAACAGAAAGGAGCTGCGTTTTCAATTAAAAATTGAGCCACCCTTCCATCCAGAACACCCACAGCCGAGCCTCTCACCTGAGAAGACAGGCTGCAAGAGCTGCACTCCACGAGTTTTCACAGTAGCCAAGACACCGAAGCAACCCAAATGTCCATCAACAGAAGAATGGATAAGAAGAGCTGGTCCGTGGACACAGTGGACTATTAGCCATGGAAAACAAGGAAACACTGCTCTTTGAGGCACCCGAGATGAGCCTAGAGATCATCACAGAACATGAGTTAAGTCGGAAAGCAAAAGGCATACCGTATGACATCACCTATAGGCGTTATCTAACAGCTGACACAAATGAACATATTTCCACAAAGAAAGACACTCAGAGACTTAGAAAACAAACTAAGCTGATGTAAAATGAAAGGTGGGGGGAATGGATAAATTAAGATTAGTGTCACCATATGTGTACAAATACGTATTAAATATATATATCAAACAGACCGACCATATAGCAAGGGAGGTCACCAGAACACTCTGCAATAATTTACATGTGAAGAGGATCTGTACAAGAATATATATATATATAAAACGTACAAATGAACCAGATTCTGTACATATAGGACCAACAGTATTCTAATCATTACCCCGATTTAAACAAATTAAAAGAGCGAACAAGAAGTAATGTGACATACACTTCTGGGGTTTTTTCCTGGCACATTCCATTGTAATTGACAACCTGGGAACAGGACTTCCAGAAGGCTCTGCTGCCCTAGTAACCAGATGTGGGAATGTAGCAATGCTGACGCCTTGTGGCCGTTTCCCACAGCAGCAGCTTTAAAGTCAGTGCTAATGGTCACTCAATATTCACACCCATTGCAGGCTTGTAAATGACACCTGCCCTCCAAAACAAAATCCTGGGGTCGAAAATCGACCAAAAAAGTCCAAAGAGGGCAACCTTCCAAGAAGACAATTTCGAGAGGTTTATTGTACTCACGGGGTTTTTTTTTCTGTTTTTGTTTAACAGAATAAAAAAAGGCGTGGAAAAATGCTGAACCTTAGGAATTATTAGACACGAAACTACACGTTAAAAAAAGCTATCATGTCACGCGACTCAGCATGGCCAGCAGCAAAACTTCTGCAAACAAGAAATGCTGACGGGGTGGTGAAGAAATGCGTACCCTCGGTTCTAAGTGGGACGTGGTAAGAGCCCCTAAGGAAAACACAGTGGAGTTGCCTGGAAAGGGTCAACATTGAGCGACCGTTCAATCAAGCATAGCCACTGCTGGGTCTATCACCTGAGAGGATGAGAATCAAAAAGACACGGGCTGGCAATCCTGCAATCCAGCAATGTTTACCATAGCCAACACTTGGAAGCAATGAAAATGCCCAGCCACAGAGGAATGCAGAAAGGAGCAGTGGTCCATGGACACAATGGAAGAGTACTCCAGTGAAAAGTAGAAATTCCATTTTAAAAACAGATATAAGTAAGGAGACATCAGCTTTGGGGGGTTTCTCCAGACACATCCCACCGTCATTGATAACCGAGGAACACCACTGGCAGGAAGGCCTGTTTCACTAGTTACCAGAGTGGGAAACGCAGAAATGCTGCAGCCCTGTGGCCGTTACGTGCAACGGCAGCTTGAAAACCCGTGCTAATGGTCACTTCGTGTGCACAAGTCCTGGAGGGCTGTCAATGAAACCTGCCCTCAAAATGTCTTGAGGGAGGTAGTGGCCAAAATATTTCAAAAGGCAGCACATAGTTCAAGAAAAGAATGTGATGAGGTAAGCTACACACACAGTTTGAAGAAAAAAAGGGCATCCCTGAAAGCTCGATTTCAAGGCTTTATGAGACGCATGCAAATCCAACCACAGAGGTATCGGCTCACACCAGTCAGAAGAACCATCAGCAACAAGACTACCAACAATTCATGCTGAAGGGGTTGTGGAGAAGTGCATACCCTCTAGGTTAAGTGGGACTTTGCCGCCAGCCGCGGCGGGTCCTCAAAGTGTAGCAACAACCGACGAGAGGGGGTAGGGAACTGAACGCACCAAGGTATGGGATCAGAAGGGCACAAGCAACTGACGCTTGCAAGGCAAGTTTAATAACAAAGCATAGCCGTATATATACCCCTAAAGCAGGGAATTTGCTTCGTCACGCCTTATCGGCATCAGCTGGTTGGTTGGCTTCTCGGCTTAGTCACACCTTATCAGCATCAGCTGTTTGGTTGGCTGCTCGGCTTCTCCCTCAAAGGCACCAATTTCCCCTCCAGGGTTGCTTTTCCTAGCTTTAGGGAACAACCAGGGACTCCCAGTAACTGAGCAGGTCCCTGGAGCGATTTGGCCAAAGACCATCTCCTTTTGTATGTTCATACCATAAAGTCCAGGATGCATACCAAGGAGAGTACAGTCGGGCCCTGAGGCTTAGGAGGGTCTCAGTGGCGCCTTCCTCAGAGGGCAATGCTCGCCACAGGACTTCACCTGGTAAGAGGCACTAATGGGAACAGAATGGAGGTGCCTTTACAAGGTAAACACTGAGTTACGGTATGATCCAGCAGGCCCACTCCTGGGCCTATAACCTAAGAACGAAGACAGAAGTGGAAAGACACAGGCAGGCAAATCTGCATTGCAGGAGTATTACAATAGCCAGGACATGGAAGCAAGCAGAAAGTCCATCAACAGATGAGTGGACAAAGAAGAACAGGGACCTGAGCAGATGGAATATTAGCCAAGGAACAAAAGGAAACAATGCCATCAACAGCACCATCGGTGAGGCTAGAGTTCATCACGCACCTTGCAGTAAGTCACAGAGCGAAAGATACATAGCCTACGATATCACTGATAGGTGTTCCCTGAAAATTGATATCACTGAAGATATTTCCACAGAGAAAGGCAATCACAGATGCAATAAACAGATTTATGGTTCACCCATGGACAGGTGTGAGAATTGTGTACATTAGGAAATTGGGTTTAAGAGCGAGATACAAACACAGGTGAAATACAAAATCACCAAAGGCCTACGGAATACCAAGAGAAGAGTACTCAACATTGTGTCATAAGCTACATGGGAAAAGGATCCAAAGAAGACTAGATACGTGTTTATGTGTAAAAGAGCCACATCTTTCACACCTACAACAAGCAAAACATTGTAATCAAACTTGCTGTGAGAAAAAATAAACATTGAATTAAAAAACGAACAGGTCAGTCGTGAGACACAAACTTAAGGGGCTTTTTCCTGGCACAGTCCATTCTAATTGACAACCGAGAATACGACTTCCACGGAGGCTCTGTTGCCCGAGTAACCAGGTTTGGTAAAGGAGACCTGCTGCCGCCTTGTGGCCGTTTCTCAAAACAGCAGCTTTAAACCCAGTGCTAATGGTCACTTGATATTCAAAATCATTGCAGGCCTATAAATGACACCTGCCCTCAAAAACAATTCTTGGGTCGTACATCGAGGAAAAAAACTCAAAAGACGTGCACACTTCAAAACGACAATTTCAAGAGGCATATTTTGCGCACATTTTGTCATCTCTTTCTTTCTTTCTCTTGTGATAAATAAAAGGGCATGGAAAAATGCTCAACATCAGGAATTAATAAAGCCATGCAAATCCAGTCGACAAAAACGTTCACCCACCGTCGTCAGAATGATCATCAGCCACAGAGTCTACAAAGAATAAATGCTCAAGGTGTTTTAGAGAACTCTGTGCCCTCTAGCTGCCGCTGGGACGTAACCTGGGAACAGCTAGTAGTGAGAACACCGTGGAGGTGCGTTGAAAGGTAAAAATTGAGCTAACTGATGGGCCTATCTCCCGAGTAGGCCAAAATCAAAAAGACACAGGCTGGCCGTCCTGCACTGCAGCAACATGTACCATCGCCAAGACTTGGAAGAAACCCAAATGTCCATCAACAGAACAATGCACCAAGAAGAAGGGGGCCCATGTGCACAATGGAACATGAGCCACGGAAGAGCATGCAACAGTGCCGCTGGCACCACCGTAGAAGGATCTAGAGATACCCACCCAAAAGGAAGTACGAAAGAAACCGAAATAGAAATATCCTATGACATCACTTATAGCTGTTACTTCAACATTGATACCCATGAAGTCATTTCCAAGAGAAGGCCGTGCATAGATGCAGAAAACCAACTATGCTTAACCAAGTGGAAAGGTGTAAGGAATGTATGAATTTGGATATGGGGGTTTACAGACATGTACTGATACATATGAAATATATAATCACAAAATACCTAAGGAATACCAGGAGAGCTCGACTCAACACTCTGTAATAACCTACATGGGAAAGGATCCAAAGATGAATAGATTGATACATACATATGATGAACCAGATGCAGTACACCTAGAACACACACCACATTTTTATCCAATTGGCTGTGATACTAGATAACAATTAAATTTTAAAAAACACACAAGAAGTAAGGAGATATAAGCTCTTGGGGGTTTGCCCTGACACACTGCACTCTCATTTGCAGCCTACTAACACAATTTCCAGGAAGCCTCTGTTGCAGGAAAACCCAGAGTTGGAAATGGAGAAATGCTGCCGCCTTGTGGCCGTTTCCCGCAAGAGCGGCTTCAAACGCATAGCTATGGGTCACTTAACATTCATAAGGACTCAGGCCTCTAAAAGACACCTGCCCTCAAAAAAAAAAAATGTCCTGAGCTCGGCCGTGGCCAAAAAAATTCAAAGCAGGCAAATGTGTCAAAGAGATAGTATGATAGAGGTAAGTTTTACTCACTCTTTATCAAAAAAAGGAAAATGGAGAAAAGCTCAACATCAGGAATCATCAGACTCCTCTAACCTACAAAAAGCTTTCAGCTCACCCAAGTTAACTAGTGTCAGCCAAAAGACTAGAAACAATAAATGCTGAAGGGGTTTTAGAGAACTCTGTTCCCTCTGTCTGTGGAGGACATGTCTAGTTGTAACAGCCAATAATGAGAACAGAAAGGAGCTGCGTTTTCAATTAAAAATTGAGCCACCCTTCCATCCAGAACACCCACAGCCGAGCCTCTCACCTGAGAAGACAGGCTGCAAGAGCTGCACTCCACGAGTTTTCACAGTAGCCAAGACACCGAAGCAACCCAAATGTCCATCAACAGAAGAATGGATAAGAAGAGCTGGTCCGTGGACACAGTGGACTATTAGCCATGGAAAACAAGGAAACACTGCTCTTTGAGGCACCCGAGATGAGCCTAGAGATCATCACAGAACATGAGTTAAGTCGGAAAGCAAAAGGCATACCGTATGACATCACCTATAGGCGTTATCTAACAGCTGACACAAATGAACATATTTCCACAAAGAAAGACACTCAGAGACTTAGAAAACAAACTAAGCTGATGTAAAATGAAAGGTGGGGGGAATGGATAAATTAAGATTAGTGTCACCATATGTGTACAAATACGTATTAAATATATATATCAAACAGACCGACCTTATAGCAAGGGAGGTCACCAGAACACTCTGCAATAATTTACATGTGAAGAGGATCTGTACAAGAATATATATATATATATAAAACGTACAAATGAACCAGATTCTGTACATATAGGACCAACAGTATTCTAATCATTACCCCGATTTAAACAAATTAAAAGAGCGAACAAGAAGTAATGTGACATACACTTCTGGGGTTTTTTCCTGGCACATTCCATTCTAATTGACAACCTGGGAACAGGACTTCCAGAAGGCTCTGCTGCCCTAGTAACCAGATGTGGGAATGTAGCAATGCTGACGCCTTGTGGCCGTTTCCCACAGCAGCAGCTTTAAAGTCAGTGCTAATGGTCACTCAATATTCACACCCATTGCAGGCTTGTAAATGACACCTGCCCTCCAAAACAAAATCCTGGGGTCGAAAATCGACCAAAAAAGTCGAAAGAGGGCAACCTTCCAAGAAGACAATTTCGAGAGGTTTATTGTACTCACGGTTTTTTTTTCTGTTTTTGTTTAACAGAATAAAAAAAGGCGTGGAAAAATGCTGAACCTTAGGAATTATTAGACACGAAAATACACGTTACAAAAACCTATCATGTCACACGACTCAGCATGGCCAGCAGCAAAACTTCTGCAAACAAGAAATGCTGACGGGGTGGTGAAGAAATGCGTACCCTCGGTTCTAAGTGGGACGTGGTAAGAGCCCCTAAGGAAAACACAGTGGAGTTGCCTGGAAAGGGTCAACATTGAGCGACCGTTCAATCAAGCATAGCCACTGCTGGGTCTATCACCTGAGAGGATGAGAATCAAAAAGACACGGGCTGGCAATCCTGCAATCCAGCAATGTTTACCATAGCCAACACTTGGAAGCAATGAAAATGCCCAGCCACAGAGGAATGCAGAAAGGAGCAGTGGTCCATGGACACAATGGAAGAGTACTCCAGTGAAAAGTAGAAATTCCATTTTAAAAACAGATATAAGTAAGGAGACATCAGCTTTGGGGGTTTTCTCCAGACACATCCCACCGTCATTGATAACCGAGGAAAACCACTGGCAGGAAGGCCTGTTTCACTAGTTACCAGAGTGGGAAACGCAGAAATGCTGCAGCCCTGTGGCCGTTACGTGCAACGGCAGCTTGAAAACCCGTGCTAATGGTCACTTCGTGTGCACAAGTCCTGGAGGGCTGTCAATGAAACCTGCCCTCAAAATGTCTTGAGGGAGGTAGTGGCCAAAATATTTCAAAAGGCGGCACATAGTTCAAGAAAAGAATGTGATGAGGTAAGCTACACACACAGTTTGAAGAAAAAAAGGGCATCCCTGAAAGCTCGATTTCAAGGCTTTATGAGACGCATGCAAATCCAACCACAGAGGTATCGGCTCACACCAGTCAGAAGAACCATCAGCAACAAGACTACCAACAATTCATGCTGAAGGGGTTGTGGAGAAGTGCATACCCTCTAGGTTAAGTGGGACTTTGCCGCCAGCCGCGGCGGGTCCTCAAAGTGTAGCAACAACCGACGAGAGGGGGTAGGGAACTGAACGCACCAAGGTATGGGATCAGAAGGGCACAAGCAACTGACGCTTGCAAGGCAAGTTTAATAACAAAGCATAGCCGTATATATACCCCTAAAGCAGGGAATTTGCTTCGTCACGCCTTATCGGCATCAGCTGGTTGGTTGGCTTCTCGGCTTAGTCACACCTTATCAGCATCAGCTGTTTGGTTGGCTGCTCGGCTTCTCCCTCAAAGGCACCAATTTCCCCTCCAGGGTTGCTTTTCCTAGCTTTAGGGAACAACCAGGGACTCCCAGTAACTGAGCAGGTCCCTGGAGCGATTTGGCCAAAGACCATCTCCTTTTGTATGTTCATACCATAAAGTCCAGGATGCATACCAAGGAGAGTACAGTCGGGCCCTGAGGCTTAGGAGGGTCTCAGTGGCGCCTTCCTCAGAGGGCAATGCTCGCCACAGGACTTCACCTGGTAAGAGGCACTAATGGGAACAGAATGGAGGTGCCTTTACAAGGTAAACACTGAGTTACGATATGATCCAGCAGGCCCACTCCTGGGCCTATAACCTAAGAACGAAGACAGAAGTGGAAAGACACAGGCAGGCAAATCTGCATTGCAGGAGTATTACAATAGCCAGGACATGGAAGCAAGCAGAAAGTCCATCAACAGATGAGTGGACAAAGAAGAACAGGGACCTGAGCAGATGGAATATTAGCCAAGGAACAAAAGGAAACAATGCCATCAACAGCACCATCGGTGAGGCTAGAGTTCATCACGCACCTTGCAGTAAGTCACAGAGCGAAAGATACATAGCCTACGATATCACTGATAGGTGTTCCCTGAAAATTGATATCACTGAAGATATTTCCACAGAGAAAGGCAATCACAGATGCAATAAACAGATTTATGGTTCACCCATGGACAGGTGTGAGAATTGTGTACATTAGGAAATTGGGTTTAAGAGCGAGATACAAACACAGGTGAAATACAAAATCACCAAAGGCCTACGGAATACCAAGAGAAGAGTACTCAACATTGTGTCATAAGCTACATGGGAAAAGGATCCAAAGAAGACTAGATACGTGTTTATGTGTAAAAGAGCCACATCTTTCACACCTACAACAAGCAAAACATTGTAATCAAACTTGCTGTGAGAAAAAATAAACATTGAATTAAAAAACGAACAGGTCAGTCGTGAGACACAAACTTAAGGGGCTTTTTCCTGGCACAGTCCATTCTAATTGACAACCGAGAATACGACTTCCACGGAGGCTCTGTTGCCCGAGTAACCAGGTTTGGTAAAGGAGACCTGCTGCCGCCTTGTGGCCGTTTCTCAAAACAGCAGCTTTAAACCCAGTGCTAATGGTCACTTGATATTCAAAATCATTGCAGGCCTATAAATGACACCTGCCCTCAAAAACAATTCTTGGGTCGTACATCGAGGAAAAAAACTCAAAAGACGTGCACACTTCAAAACGACAATTTCAAGAGGCATATTTTGCGCACATTTTGTCATCTCTTTCTTTCTTTCTCTTGTGATAAATAAAAGGGCATGGAAAAATGCTCAACATCAGGAATTAATAAAGCCATGCAAATCCAGTCGACAAAAACGTTCACCCACCGTCGTCAGAATGATCATCAGCCACAGAGTCTACAAAGAATAAATGCTCAAGGTGTTTTAGAGAACTCTGTGCCCTCTAGCTGCCGCTGGGACGTAACCTGGGAACAGCTAGTAGTGAGAACACCGTGGAGGTGCGTTGAAAGGTAAAAATTGAGCTAACTGATGGGCCTATCTCCCGAGTAGGCCAAAATCAAAAAGACACAGGCTGGCCGTCCTGCACTGCAGCAACATGTACCATCGCCAAGACTTGGAAGAAACCCAAATGTCCATCAACAGAACAATGCACCAAGAAGAAGGGGGCCCATGTGCACAATGGAACATGAGCCACGGAAAAGCATGCAACAGTGCCGCTGGCACCACCGTAGAAGGATCTAGAGATACCCACCCAAAAGGAAGTACGAAAGAAACCGAAATAGAAATATCCTATGACATCACTTATAGCTGTTACTTCAACATTGATACCCATGAAGTCATTTCCAAGAGAAGGCCGTGCATAGATGCAGAAAACCAACTATGCTTAACCAAGTGGAAAGGTGTAAGGAATGTATGAATTTGGATATGGGGGTTTACAGACATGTACTGATACATATGAAATATATAATCACAAAATACCTAAGGAATACCAGGAGAGGTCGACTCAACACTCTGTAATAACCTACACGGGAAAGGATCCAAAGATGAATAGATTGATACATACATATGATGAACCAGATGCAGTACACCTAGAACACACACCACATTTTTATCCAATTGGCTGTGATACTAGATAACAATTAAATTTTAAAAAACACACAAGAAGTAAGGAGATATAAGCTCTTGGGGGTTTGCCCTGACACACTGCACTCTCATTTGCAGCCTACTAACACAATTTCCAGGAAGCCTCTGTTGCAGGAAAACCCAGAGTTGGAAATGGAGAAATGCTGCCGCCTTGTGGCCGTTTCCCGCAAGAGCGGCTTCAAACGCATAGCTATGGGTCACTTAACATTCATAAGGACTCAGGCCTCTAAAAGACACCTGCCCTCAAAAAAAAAAAATGTCCTGAGCTCGGCCGTGGCCAAAAAAATTCAAAGCAGGCAAATGTGTCAAAGAGATAGTATGATAGAGGTAAGTTTTACTCACTCTTTATCAAAAAAAGGAAAATGGAGAAAAGCTCAACATCAGGAATCATCAGACTCCTCTAACCTACAAAAAGCTTTCAGCTCACCCAAGTTAACTACCGTCAGCCAAAAGACTACAAACAATAAATGCTGAAGGGGTTTTAGAGAACTCTGTTCCCTCTGTCTGTGGAGGACATGTCTAGTTGTAACAGCCAATAATGAGAACAGAAAGGAGCTGCGTTTTCAATTAAAAATTGAGCCACCCTTCCATCCAGAACACCCACAGCCGAGCCTCTCACCTGAGAAGACAGGCTGCAAGAGCTGCACTCCACGAGTTTTCACAGTAGCCAAGACACCGAAGCAACCCAAATGTCCATCAACAGAAGAATGGATAAGAAGAGCTGGTCCGTGGACACAGTGGACTATTAGCCATGGAAAACAAGGAAACACTGCTCTTTGAGGCACCCGAGATGAGCCTAGAGATCATCACAGAACATGAGTTAAGTCGGAAAGCAAAAGGCATACCGTATGACATCACCTATAGGCGTTATCTAACAGCTGACACAAATGAACATATTTCCACAAAGAAAGACACTCAGAGACTTAGAAAACAAACTAAGCTGATGTAAAATGAAAGGTGGGGGGAATGGATAAATTAAGATTAGTGTCACCATATGTGTACAAATACGTATTAAATATATATATCAAACAGACCGACCATATAGCAAGGGAGGTCACCAGAACACTCTGCAATAATTTACATGTGAAGAGGATCTGTACAAGAATATATATATATATAAAACGTACAAATGAACCAGATTCTGTACATATAGGACCAACAGTATTCTAATCATTACCCCGATTTAAACAAATTAAAAGAGCGAACAAGAAGTAATGTGACATACACTTCTGGGGTTTTTTCCTGGCACATTCCATTGTAATTGACAACCTGGGAACAGGACTTCCAGAAGGCTCTGCTGCCCTAGTAACCAGATGTGGGAATGTAGCAATGCTGACGCCTTGTGGCCGTTTCCCACAGCAGCAGCTTTAAAGTCAGTGCTAATGGTCACTCAATATTCACACCCATTGCAGGCTTGTAAATGACACCTGCCCTCCAAAACAAAATCCTGGGCTCAAAAATCGACCAAAAAAGTCGAAAGAGGGCAACCTTCCAAGAAGACAATTTCGAGAGGTTTATTGTACTCACGGTTTTTTTTTTTTCTGTTTTTGTTTAACAGAATAAAAAAAGGCGTGGAAAAATGCTGAACCTTAGGAATTATTAGACACGAAACTACACGTTAAAAAAAGCTATCATGTCACACGACTCAGCATGGCCAGCAGCAAAACTTCTGCAAACAAGAAATGCTGACGGGGTGGTGAAGAAATGCGTACCCTCGGTTCTAAGTGGGACGTGGTAAGAGCCCCTAAGGAAAACACAGTGGAGTTGCCTGGAAAGGGTCAACATTGAGCGACCGTTCAATCAAGCATAGCCACTGCTGGGTCTATCACCTGAGAGGATGAGAATCAAAAAGACACGGGCTGGCAATCCTGCAATCCAGCAATGTTTACCATAGCCAACACTTGGAAGCAATGAAAATGCCCAGCCACAGAGGAATGCAGAAAGGAGCAGTGGTCCATGGACACAATGGAAGAGTACTCCAGTGAAAAGTAGAAATTCCATTTTAAAAACAGATATAAGTAAGGAGACATCAGCTTTGGGGGTTTTCTCCAGACACATCCCACCGTCATTGATAACCGAGGAACACCACTGGCAGGAAGGCCTGTTTCACTAGTTACCAGAGTGGGAAACGCAGAAATGCTGCAGCCCTGTGGCCGTTACGTGCAACGGCAGCTTGAAAACCCGTGCTAATGGTCACTTCGTGTGCACAAGTCCTGGAGGGCTGTCAATGAAACCTGCCCTCAAAATGTCTTGAGGGAGGTAGTGGCCAAAATATTTCAAAAGGCGGCACATAGTTCAAGAAAAGAATGTGATGAGGTAAGCTACACACACAGTTTGAAGAAAAAAAGGGCATCCCTGAAAGCTCGATTTCAAGGCTTTATGAGACGCATGCAAATCCAACCACAGAGGTATCGGCTCACACCAGTCAGAAGAACCATCAGCAACAAGACTACCAACAATTCATGCTGAAGGGGTTGTGGAGAAGTGCATACCCTCTAGGTTAAGTGGGACTTTGCCGCCAGCCGCGGCGGGTCCTCAAAGTGTAGCAACAACCGACGAGAGGGGGTAGGGAACTGAACGCACCAAGGTATGGGATCAGAAGGGCACAAGCAACTGACGCTTGCAAGGCAAGTTTAATAACAAAGCATAGCCGTATATATACCCCTAAAGCAGGGAATTTGCTTCGTCACGCCTTATCGGCATCAGCTGGTTGGTTGGCTTCTCGGCTTAGTCACACCTTATCAGCATCAGCTGTTTGGTTGGCTGCTCGGCTTCTCCCTCAAAGGCACCAATTTCCCCTCCAGGGTTGCTTTTCCTAGCTTTAGGGAACAACCAGGGACTCCCAGTAACTGAGCAGGTCCCTGGAGCGATTTGGCCAAAGACCATCTCCTTTTGTATGTTCATACCATAAAGTCCAGGATGCATACCAAGGAGAGTACAGTCGGGCCCTGAGGCTTAGGAGGGTCTCAGTGGCGCCTTCCTCAGAGGGCAATGCTCGCCACAGGACTTCACCTGGTAAGAGGCACTAATGGGAACAGAATGGAGGTGCCTTTACAAGGTAAACACTGAGTTACGATATGATCCAGCAGGCCCACTCCTGGGCCTATAACCTAAGAACGAAGACAGAAGTGGAAAGACACAGGCAGGCAAATCTGCATTGCAGGAGTATTACAATAGCCAGGACATGGAAGCAAGCAGAAAGTCCATCAACAGATGAGTGGACAAAGAAGAACAGGGACCTGAGCAGATGGAATATTAGCCAAGGAACAAAAGGAAACAATGCCATCAACAGCACCATCGGTGAGGCTAGAGTTCATCACGCACCTTGCAGTAAGTCACAGAGCGAAAGATACATAGCCTACGATATCACTGATAGGTGTTCCCTGAAAATTGATATCACTGAAGATATTTCCACAGAGAAAGGCAATCACAGATGCAATAAACAGATTTATGGTTCACCCATGGACAGGTGTGAGAATTGTGTACATTAGGAAATTGGGTTTAAGAGCGAGATACAAACACAGGTGAAATACAAAATCACCAAAGGCCTACGGAATACCAAGAGAAGAGTACTCAACATTGTGTCATAAGCTACATGGGAAAAGGATCCAAAGAAGACTAGATACGTGTTTATGTGTAAAAGAGCCACATCTTTCACACCTACAACAAGCAAAACATTGTAATCAAACTTGCTGTGAGAAAAAATAAACATTGAATTAAAAAACGAACAGGTCAGTCGTGAGACACAAACTTAAGGGGCTTTTTCCTGGCACAGTCCATTCTAATTGACAACCGAGAATACGACTTCCACGGAGGCTCTGTTGCCCGAGTAACCAGGTTTGGTAAAGGAGACCTGCTGCCGCCTTGTGGCCGTTTCTCAAAACAGCAGCTTTAAACCCAGTGCTAATGGTCACTTGATATTCAAAATCATTGCAGGCCTATAAATGACACCTGCCCTCAAAAA
Source organism: Kogia breviceps (assembly GCF_026419965.1). Lineage (NCBI taxonomy): Eukaryota > Metazoa > Chordata > Mammalia > Artiodactyla > Physeteridae > Kogia > Kogia breviceps. The sequence goes on along the minus strand of NC_081312.1, from coordinate 131,141,729 downwards.
CAATTCTTGGGTCGTACATCGAGGAAAAAAACTCAAAAGACGTGCACACTTCAAAACGACAATTTCAAGAGGCATATTTTGCGCACATTTTGTCATCTCTTTCTTTCTTTCTCTTGTGATAAATAAAAGGGCATGGAAAAATGCTCAACATCAGGAATTAATAAAGCCATGCAAATCCAGTCGACAAAAACGTTCACCCACCGTCGTCAGAATGATCATCAGCCACAGAGTCTACAAAGAATAAATGCTCAAGGTGTTTTAGAGAACTCTGTGCCCTCTAGCTGCCGCTGGGACGTAACCTGGGAACAGCTAGTAGTGAGAACACCGTGGAGGTGCGTTGAAAGGTAAAAATTGAGCTAACTGATGGGCCTATCTCCCGAGTAGGCCAAAATCAAAAAGACACAGGCTGGCCGTCCTGCACTGCAGCAACATGTACCATCGCCAAGACTTGGAAGAAACCCAAATGTCCATCAACAGAACAATGCACCAAGAAGAAGGGGGCCCATGTGCACAATGGAACATGAGCCACGGAAGAGCATGCAACAGTGCCGCTGGCACCACCGTAGAAGGATCTAGAGATACCCACCCAAAAGGAAGTACGAAAGAAACCGAAATAGAAATATCCTATGACATCACTTATAGCTGTTACTTCAACATTGATACCCATGAAGTCATTTCCAAGAGAAGGCCGTGCATAGATGCAGAAAACCAACTATGCTTAACCAAGTGGAAAGGTGTAAGGAATGTATGAATTTGGATATGGGGGTTTACAGACATGTACTGATACATATGAAATATATAATCACAAAATACCTAAGGAATACCAGGAGAGCTCGACTCAACACTCTGTAATAACCTACACGGGAAAGGATCCAAAGATGAATAGATTGATACATACATATGATGAACCAGATGCAGTACACCTAGAACACACACCACATTTTTATCCAATTGGCTGTGATACTAGATAACAATTAAATTTTAAAAAACACACAAGAAGTAAGGAGATATAAGCTCTTGGGGGTTTGCCCTGACACACTGCACTCTCATTTGCAGCCTACTAACACAATTTCCAGGAAGCCTCTGTTGCAGGAAAACCCAGAGTTGGAAATGGAGAAATGCTGCCGCCTTGTGGCCGTTTCCCGCAAGAGCGGCTTCAAACGCATAGCTATGGGTCACTTAACATTCATAAGGACTCAGGCCTCTAAAAGACACCTGCCCTCAAAAAAAAAAATGTCCTGAGCTCGGCCGTGGCCAAAAAAATTCAAAGCAGGCAAATGTGTCAAAGAGATAGTATGATAGAGGTAAGTTTTACTCACTCTTTATCAAAAAAAGGAAAATGGAGAAAAGCTCAACATCAGGAATCATCAGACTCCTCTAACCTACAAAAAGCTTTCAGCTCACCCAAGTTAACTACCGTCAGCCAAAAGACTACAAACAATAAATGCTGAAGGGGTTTTAGAGAACTCTGTTCCCTCTGTCTGTGGAGGACATGTCTAGTTGTAACAGCCAATAATGAGAACAGAAAGGAGCTGCGTTTTCAATTAAAAATTGAGCCACCCTTCCATCCAGAACACCCACAGCCGAGCCTCTCACCTGAGAAGACAGGCTGCAAGAGCTGCACTCCACGAGTTTTCACAGTAGCCAAGACACCGAAGCAACCCAAATGTCCATCAACAGAAGAATGGATAAGAAGAGCTGGTCCGTGGACACAGTGGACTATTATCCATGGAAAACAAGGAAACACTGCTCTTTGAGGCACCCGAGATGAGCCTAGAGATCATCACAGAACATGAGTTAAGTCGGAAAGCAAAAGGCATACCGTATGACATCACCTATAGGCGTTATCTAACAGCTGACACAAATGAACATATTTCCACAAAGAAAGACACTCAGAGACTTAGAAAACAAACTAAGCTGATGTAAAATGAAAGGTGGGGGGAATGGATAAATTAAGATTAGTGTCACCATATGTGTACAAATACGTATTAAATATATATATCAAACAGACCGACCTTATAGCAAGGGAGGTCACCAGAACACTCTGCAATAATTTACATGTGAAGAGGATCTGTACAAGAATATATATATATATATAAAACGTACAAATGAACCAGATTCTGTACATATAGGACCAACAGTATTCTAATCATTACCCCGATTTAAACAAATTAAAAGAGCGAACAAGAAGTAATGTGACATACACTTCTGGGGTTTTTTCCTGGCACATTCCATTCTAATTGACAACCTGGGAACAGGACTTCCAGAAGGCTCTGCTGCCCTAGTAACCAGATGTGGGAATGTAGCAATGCTGACGCCTTGTGGCCGTTTCCCACAGCAGCAGCTTTAAAGTCAGTGCTAATGGTCACTCAATATTCACACCCATTGCAGGCTTGTAAATGACACCTGCCCTCCAAAACAAAATCCTGGGGTCGAAAATCGACCAAAAAAGTCGAAAGAGGGCAACCTTCCAAGAAGACAATTTCGAGAGGTTTATTGTACTCACGGTTTTTTTTTCTGTTTTTGTTTAACAGAATAAAAAAAGGCGTGGAAAAATGCTGAACCTTAGGAATTATTAGACACGAAAATACACGTTACAAAAACCTATCATGTCACACGACTCAGCATGGCCAGCAGCAAAACTTCTGCAAACAAGAAATGCTGACGGGGTGGTGAAGAAATGCGTACCCTCGGTTCTAAGTGGGACGTGGTAAGAGCCCCTAAGGAAAACACAGTGGAGTTGCCTGGAAAGGGTCAACATTGAGCGACCGTTCAATCAAGCATAGCCACTGCTGGGTCTATCACCTGAGAGGATGAGAATCAAAAAGACACGGGCTGGCAATCCTGCAATCCAGCAATGTTTACCATAGCCAACACTTGGAAGCAATGAAAATGCCCAGCCACAGAGGAATGCAGAAAGGAGCAGTGGTCCATGGACACAATGGAAGAGTACTCCAGTGAAAAGTAGAAATTCCATTTTAAAAACAGATATAAGTAAGGAGACATCAGCTTTGGGGGTTTTCTCCAGACACATCCCACCGTCATTGATAACCGAGGAAAACCACTGGCAGGAAGGCCTGTTTCACTAGTTACCAGAGTGGGAAACGCAGAAATGCTGCAGCCCTGTGGCCGTTACGTGCAACGGCAGCTTGAAAACCCGTGCTAATGGTCACTTCGTGTGCACAAGTCCTGGAGGGCTGTCAATGAAACCTGCCCTCAAAATGTCTTGAGGGAGGTAGTGGCCAAAATATTTCAAAAGGCGGCACATAGTTCAAGAAAAGAATGTGATGAGGTAAGCTACACACACAGTTTGAAGAAAAAAAGGGCATCCCTGAAAGCTCGATTTCAAGGCTTTATGAGACGCATGCAAATCCAACCACAGAGGTATCGGCTCACACCAGTCAGAAGAACCATCAGCAACAAGACTACCAACAATTCATGCTGAAGGGGTTGTGGAGAAGTGCATACCCTCTAGGTTAAGTGGGACTTTGCCGCCAGCCGCGGCGGGTCCTCAAAGTGTAGCAACAACCGACGAGAGGGGGTAGGGAACTGAACGCACCAAGGTATGGGATCAGAAGGGCACAAGCAACTGACGCTTGCAAGGCAAGTTTAATAACAAAGCATAGCCGTATATATACCCCTAAAGCAGGGAATTTGCTTCGTCACGCCTTATCGGCATCAGCTGGTTGGTTGGCTTCTCGGCTTAGTCACACCTTATCAGCATCAGCTGTTTGGTTGGCTGCTCGGCTTCTCCCTCAAAGGCACCAATTTCCCCTCCAGGGTTGCTTTTCCTAGCTTTAGGGAACAACCAGGGACTCCCAGTAACTGAGCAGGTCCCTGGAGCGATTTGGCCAAAGACCATCTCCTTTTGTATGTTCATACCATAAAGTCCAGGATGCATACCAAGGAGAGTACAGTCGGGCCCTGAGGCTTAGGAGGGTCTCAGTGGCGCCTTCCTCAGAGGGCAATGCTCGCCACAGGACTTCACCTGGTAAGAGGCACTAATGGGAACAGAATGGAGGTGCCTTTACAAGGTAAACACTGAGTTACGATATGATCCAGCAGGCCCACTCCTGGGCCTATAACCTAAGAACGAAGACAGAAGTGGAAAGACACAGGCAGGCAAATCTGCATTGCAGGAGTATTACAATAGCCAGGACATGGAAGCAAGCAGAAAGTCCATCAACAGATGAGTGGACAAAGAAGAACAGGGACCTGAGCAGATGGAATATTAGCCAAGGAACAAAAGGAAACAATGCCATCAACAGCACCATCGGTGAGGCTAGAGTTCATCACGCACCTTGCAGTAAGTCACAGAGCGAAAGATACATAGCCTACGATATCACTGATAGGTGTTCCCTGAAAATTGATATCACTGAAGATATTTCCACAGAGAAAGGCAATCACAGATGCAATAAACAGATTTATGGTTCACCCATGGACAGGTGTGAGAATTGTGTACATTAGGAAATTGGGTTTAAGAGCGAGATACAAACACAGGTGAAATACAAAATCACCAAAGGCCTACGGAATACCAAGAGAAGAGTACTCAACATTGTGTCATAAGCTACATGGGAAAAGGATCCAAAGAAGACTAGATACGTGTTTATGTGTAAAAGAGCCACATCTTTCACACCTACAACAAGCAAAACATTGTAATCAAACTTGCTGTGAGAAAAAATAAACATTGAATTAAAAAACGAACAGGTCAGTCGTGAGACACAAACTTAAGGGGCTTTTTCCTGGCACAGTCCATTCTAATTGACAACCGAGAATACGACTTCCACGGAGGCTCTGTTGCCCGAGTAACCAGGTTTGGTAAAGGAGACCTGCTGCCGCCTTGTGGCCGTTTCTCAAAACAGCAGCTTTAAACCCAGTGCTAATGGTCACTTGATATTCAAAATCATTGCAGGCCTATAAATGACACCTGCCCTCAAAAACAATTCTTGGGTCGTACATCGAGGAAAAAAACTCAAAAGACGTGCACACTTCAAAACGACAATTTCAAGAGGCATATTTTGCGCACATTTTGTCATCTCTTTCTTTCTTTCTCTTGTGATAAATAAAAGGGCATGGAAAAATGCTCAACATCAGGAATTAATAAAGCCATGCAAATCCAGTCGACAAAAACGTTCACCCACCGTCGTCAGAATGATCATCAGCCACAGAGTCTACAAAGAATAAATGCTCAAGGTGTTTTAGAGAACTCTGTGCCCTCTAGCTGCCGCTGGGACGTAACCTGGGAACAGCTAGTAGTGAGAACACCGTGGAGGTGCGTTGAAAGGTAAAAATTGAGCTAACTGATGGGCCTATCTCCCGAGTAGGCCAAAATCAAAAAGACACAGGCTGGCCGTCCTGCACTGCAGCAACATGTACCATCGCCAAGACTTGGAAGAAACCCAAATGTCCATCAACAGAACAATGCACCAAGAAGAAGGGGGCCCATGTGCACAATGGAACATGAGCCACGGAAGAGCATGCAACAGTGCCGCTGGCACCACCGTAGAAGGATCTAGAGATACCCACCCAAAAGGAAGTACGAAAGAAACCGAAATAGAAATATCCTATGACATCACTTATAGCTGTTACTTCAACATTGATACCCATGAAGTCATTTCCAAGAGAAGGCCGTGCATAGATGCAGAAAACCAACTATGCTTAACCAAGTGGAAAGGTGTAAGGAATGTATGAATTTGGATATGGGGGTTTACAGACATGTACTGATACATATGAAATATATAATCACAAAATACCTAAGGAATACCAGGAGAGCTCGACTCAACACTCTGTAATAACCTACACGGGAAAGGATCCAAAGATGAATAGATTGATACATACATATGATGAACCAGATGCAGTACACCTAGAACACACACCACATTTTTATCCAATTGGCTGTGATACTAGATAACAATTAAATTTTAAAAAACACACAAGAAGTAAGGAGATATAAGCTCTTGGGGGTTTGCCCTGACACACTGCACTCTCATTTGCAGCCTACTAACACAATTTCCAGGAAGCCTCTGTTGCAGGAAAACCCAGAGTTGGAAATGGAGAAATGCTGCCGCCTTGTGGCCGTTTCCCGCAAGAGCGGCTTCAAACGCATAGCTATGGGTCACTTAACATTCATAAGGACTCAGGCCTCTAAAAGACACCTGCCCTCAAAAAAAAAAAATGTCCTGAGCTCGGCCGTGGCCAAAAAAATTCAAAGCAGGCAAATGTGTCAAAGAGATAGTATGATAGAGGTAAGTTTTACTCACTCTTTATCAAAAAAAGGAAAATGGAGAAAAGCTCAACATCAGGAATCATCAGACTCCTCTAACCTACAAAAAGCTTTCAGCTCACCCAAGTTAACTACCGTCAGCCAAAAGACTACAAACAATAAATGCTGAAGGGGTTTTAGAGAACTCTGTTCCCTCTGTCTGTGGAGGACATGTCTAGTTGTAACAGCCAATAATGAGAACAGAAAGGAGCTGCGTTTTCAATTAAAAATTGAGCCACCCTTCCATCCAGAACACCCACAGCCGAGCCTCTCACCTGAGAAGACAGGCTGCAAGAGCTGCACTCCACGAGTTTTCACAGTAGCCAAGACACCGAAGCAACCCAAATGTCCATCAACAGAAGAATGGATAAGAAGAGCTGGTCCGTGGACACAGTGGACTATTATCCATGGAAAACAAGGAAACACTGCTCTTTGAGGCACCCGAGATGAGCCTAGAGATCATCACAGAACATGAGTTAAGTCGGAAAGCAAAAGGCATACCGTATGACATCACCTATAGGCGTTATCTAACAGCTGACACAAATGAACATATTTCCACAAAGAAAGACACTCAGAGACTTAGAAAACAAACTAAGCTGATGTAAAATGAAAGGTGGGGGGAATGGATAAATTAAGATTAGTGTCACCATATGTGTACAAATACGTATTAAATATATATATCAAACAGACCGACCTTATAGCAAGGGAGGTCACCAGAACACTCTGCAATAATTTACATGTGAAGAGGATCTGTACAAGAATATATATATATATATATAAAACGTACAAATGAACCAGATTCTGTACATATAGGACCAACAGTATTCTAATCATTACCCCGATTTAAACAAATTAAAAGAGCGAACAAGAAGTAATGTGACATACACTTCTGGGGTTTTTTCCTGGCACATTCCATTCTAATTGACAACCTGGGAACAGGACTTCCAGAAGGCTCTGCTGCCCTAGTAACCAGATGTGGGAATGTAGCAATGCTGACGCCTTGTGGCCGTTTCCCACAGCAGCAGCTTTAAAGTCAGTGCTAATGGTCACTCAATATTCACACCCATTGCAGGCTTGTAAATGACACCTGCCCTCCAAAACAAAATCCTGGGGTCGAAAATCGACCAAAAAAGTCGAAAGAGGGCAACCTTCCAAGAAGACAATTTCGAGAGGTTTATTGTACTCACGGTTTTTTTTTCTGTTTTTGTTTAACAGAATAAAAAAAGGCGTGGAAAAATGCTGAACCTTAGGAATTATTAGACACGAAAATACACGTTACAAAAACCTATCATGTCACACGACTCAGCATGGCCAGCAGCAAAACTTCTGCAAACAAGAAATGCTGACGGGGTGGTGAAGAAATGCGTACCCTCGGTTCTAAGTGGGACGTGGTAAGAGCCCCTAAGGAAAACACAGTGGAGTTGCCTGGAAAGGGTCAACATTGAGCGACCGTTCAATCAAGCATAGCCACTGCTGGGTCTATCACCTGAGAGGATGAGAATCAAAAAGACACGGGCTGGCAATCCTGCAATCCAGCAATGTTTACCATAGCCAACACTTGGAAGCAATGAAAATGCCCAGCCACAGAGGAATGCAGAAAGGAGCAGTGGTCCATGGACACAATGGAAGAGTACTCCAGTGAAAAGTAGAAATTCCATTTTAAAAACAGATATAAGTAAGGAGACATCAGCTTTGGGGGTTTTCTCCAGACACATCCCACCGTCATTGATAACCGAGGAAAACCACTGGCAGGAAGGCCTGTTTCACTAGTTACCAGAGTGGGAAACGCAGAAATGCTGCAGCCCTGTGGCCGTTACGTGCAACGGCAGCTTGAAAACCCGTGCTAATGGTCACTTCGTGTGCACAAGTCCTGGAGGGCTGTCAATGAAACCTGCCCTCAAAATGTCTTGAGGGAGGTAGTGGCCAAAATATTTCAAAAGGCGGCACATAGTTCAAGAAAAGAATGTGATGAGGTAAGCTACACACACAGTTTGAAGAAAAAAAGGGCATCCCTGAAAGCTCGATTTCAAGGCTTTATGAGACGCATGCAAATCCAACCACAGAGGTATCGGCTCACACCAGTCAGAAGAACCATCAGCAACAAGACTACCAACAATTCATGCTGAAGGGGTTGTGGAGAAGTGCATACCCTCTAGGTTAAGTGGGACTTTGCCGCCAGCCGCGGCGGGTCCTCAAAGTGTAGCAACAACCGACGAGAGGGGGTAGGGAACTGAACGCACCAAGGTATGGGATCAGAAGGGCACAAGCAACTGACGCTTGCAAGGCAAGTTTAATAACAAAGCATAGCCGTATATATACCCCTAAAGCAGGGAATTTGCTTCGTCACGCCTTATCGGCATCAGCTGGTTGGTTGGCTTCTCGGCTTAGTCACACCTTATCAGCATCAGCTGGTTGGTTGGCTGCTCGGCTTCTCCCTCAAAGGCACCAATTTCCCCTCCAGGGTTGCTTTTCCTAGCTTTAGGGAACAACCAGGGACTCCCAGTAACTGAGCAGGTCCCTGGAGCGATTTGGCCAAAGACCATCTCCTTTTGTATGTTCATACCATAAAGTCCAGGATGCATACCAAGGAGAGTACAGTCGGGCCCTGAGGCTTAGGAGGGTCTCAGTGGCGCCTTCCTCAGAGGGCAATGCTCGCCACAGGACTTCACCTGGTAAGAGGCACTAATGGGAACAGAATGGAGGTGCCTTTACAAGGTAAACACTGAGTTACGATATGATCCAGCAGGCCCACTCCTGGGCCTATAACCTAAGAACGAAGACAGAAGTGGAAAGACACAGGCAGGCAAATCTGCATTGCAGGAGTATTACAATAGCCAGGACATGGAAGCAAGCAGAAAGTCCATCAACAGATGAGTGGACAAAGAAGAACAGGGACCTGAGCAGATGGAATATTAGCCAAGGAACAAAAGGAAACAATGCCATCAACAGCACCATCGGTGAGGCTAGAGTTCATCACGCACCTTGCAGTAAGTCACAGAGCGAAAGATACATAGCCTACGATATCACTGATAGGTGTTCCCTGAAAATTGATATCACTGAAGATATTTCCACAGAGAAAGGCAATCACAGATGCAATAAACAGATTTATGGTTCACCCATGGACAGGTGTGAGAATTGTGTACATTAGGAAATTGGGTTTAAGAGCGAGATACAAACACAGGTGAAATACAAAATCACCAAAGGCCTACGGAATACCAAGAGAAGAGTACTCAATATTGTGTCATAAGCTACATGGGAAAAGGATCCAAAGAAGACTAGATACGTGTTTATGTGTAAAAGAGCCACATCTTTCACACCTACAACAAGCAAAACATTGTAATCAAACTTGCTGTGAGAAAAAATAAACATTGAATTAAAAAACGAACAGGTCAGTCGTGAGACACAAACTTAAGGGGCTTTTGCCTGGCACAGTCCATTCTAATTGACAACCGAGAATACGACTTCCACGGAGGCTCTGTTGCCCGAGTAACCAGGTTTGGTAAAGGAGACCTGCTGCCGCCTTGTGGCCGTTTCTCAAAACAGCAGCTTTAAACCCAGTGCTAATGGTCACTTGATATTCAAAATCATTGCAGGCCTATAAATGACACCTGCCCTCAAAAACAATTCTTGGGTCGTACATCGAGGAAAAAAACTCAAAAGACGTGCACACTTCAAAACGACAATTTCAAGAGGCATATTTTGCGCACATTTTGTCATCTCTTTCTTTCTTTCTCTTGTGATAAATAAAAGGGCATGGAAAAATGCTCAACATCAGGAATTAATAAAGCCATGCAAATCCAGTCGACAAAAACGTTCACCCACCGTCGTCAGAATGATCATCAGCCACAGAGTCTACAAAGAATAAATGCTCAAGGTGTTTTAGAGAACTCTGTGCCCTCTAGCTGCCGCTGGGACGTAACCTGGGAACAGCTAGTAGTGAGAACACCGTGGAGGTGCGTTGAAAGGTAAAAATTGAGCTAACTGATGGGCCTATCTCCCGAGTAGGCCAAAATCAAAAAGACACAGGCTGGCCGTCCTGCACTGCAGCAACATGTACCATCGCCAAGACTTGGAAGAAACCCAAATGTCCATCAACAGAACAATGCACCAAGAAGAAGGGGGCCCATGTGCACAATGGAACATGAGCCACGGAAGAGCATGCAACAGTGCCGCTGGCACCACCGTAGAAGGATCTAGAGATACCCACCCAAAAGGAAGTACGAAAGAAACCGAAATAGAAATATCCTATGACATCACTTATAGCTGTTACTTCAACATTGATACCCATGAAGTCATTTCCAAGAGAAGGCCGTGCATAGATGCAGAAAACCAACTATGCTTAACCAAGTGGAAAGGTGTAAGGAATGTATGAATTTGGATATGGGGGTTTACAGACATGTACTGATACATATGAAATATATAATCACAAAATACCTAAGGAATACCAGGAGAGCTCGACTCAACACTCTGTAATAACCTACACGGGAAAGGATCCAAAGATGAATAGATTGATACATACATATGATGAACCAGATGCAGTACACCTAGAACACACACCACATTTTTATCCAATTGGCTGTGATACTAGATAACAATTAAATTTTAAAAAACACACAAGAAGTAAGGAGATATAAGCTCTTGGGGGTTTGCCCTGACACACTGCACTCTCATTTGCAGCCTACTAACACAATTTCCAGGAAGCCTCTGTTGCAGGAAAACCCAGAGTTGGAAATGGAGAAATGCTGCCGCCTTGTGGCCGTTTCCCGCAAGAGCGGCTTCAAACGCATAGCTATGGGTCACTTAACATTCATAAGGACTCAGGCCTCTAAAAGACACCTGCCCTCAAAAAAAAAAAATGTCCTGAGCTCGGCCGTGGCCAAAAAATTCAAAGCAGGCAAATGTGTCAAAGAGATAGTATGATAGAGGTAAGTTTTACTCACTCTTTATCAAAAAAAGGAAAATGGAGAAAAGCTCAACATCAGGAATCATCAGACTCCTCTAACCTACAAAAAGCTTTCAGCTCACCCAAGTTAACTACCGTCAGCCAAAAGACTACAAACAATAAATGCTGAAGGGGTTTTAGAGAACTCTGTTCCCTCTGTCTGTGGAGGACATGTCTAGTTGTAACAGCCAATAATGAGAACAGAAAGGAGCTGCGTTTTCAATTAAAAATTGAGCCACCCTTCCATCCAGAACACCCACAGCCGAGCCTCTCACCTGAGAAGACAGGCTGCAAGAGCTGCACTCCACGAGTTTTCACAGTAGCCAAGACACCGAAGCAACCCAAATGTCCATCAACAGAAGAATGGATAAGAAGAGCTGGTCCGTGGACACAGTGGACTATTATCCATGGAAAACAAGGAAACACTGCTCTTTGAGGCACCCGAGATGAGCCTAGAGATCATCACAGAACATGAGTTAAGTCGGAAAGCAAAAGGCATACCGTATGACATCACCTATAGGCGTTATCTAACAGCTGACACAAATGAACATATTTCCACAAAGAAAGACACTCAGAGACTTAGAAAACAAACTAAGCTGATGTAAAATGAGAGGTGGGGGGAATGGATAAATTAAGATTAGTGTCACCATATGTGTACAAATACGTATTAAATATATATATCAAACAGACCGACCTTATAGCAAGGGAGGTCACCAGAACACTCTGCAATAATTTACATGTGAAGAGGATCTGTACAAGAATATATATATATATATAAAACGTACAAATGAACCAGATTCTGTACATATAGGACCAACAGTATTCTAATCATTACCCCGATTTAAACAAATTAAAAGAGCGAACAAGAAGTAATGTGACATACACTTCTGGGGTTTTTTCCTGGCACATTCCATTCTAATTGACAACCTGGGAACAGGACTTCCAGAAGGCTCTGCTGCCCTAGTAACCAGATGTGGGAATGTAGCAATGCTGACGCCTTGTGGCCGTTTCCCACAGCAGCAGCTTTAAAGTCAGTGCTAATGGTCACTCAATATTCACACCCATTGCAGGCTTGTAAATGACACCTGCCCTCCAAAACAAAATCCTGGGGTCGAAAATCGACCAAAAAAGTCGAAAGAGGGCAACCTTCCAAGAAGACAATTTCGAGAGGTTTATTGTACTCACGGTTTTTTTTTCTGTTTTTGTTTAACAGAATAAAAAAAGGCGTGGAAAAATGCTGAACCTTAGGAATTATTAGACACGAAAATACACGTTACAAAAACCTATCATGTCACACGACTCAGCATGGCCAGCAGCAAAACTTCTGCAAACAAGAAATGCTGACGGGGTGGTGAAGAAATGCGTACCCTCGGTTCTAAGTGGGACGTGGTAAGAGCCCCTAAGGAAAACACAGTGGAGTTGCCTGGAAAGGGTCAACATTGAGCGACCGTTCAATCAAGCATAGCCACTGCTGGGTCTATCACCTGAGAGGATGAGAATCAAAAAGACACGGGCTGGCAATCCTGCAATCCAGCAATGTTTACCATAGCCAACACTTGGAAGCAATGAAAATGCCCAGCCACAGAGGAATGCAGAAAGGAGCAGTGGTCCATGGACACAATGGAAGAGTACTCCAGTGAAAAGTAGAAATTCCATTTTAAAAACAGATATAAGTAAGGAGACATCAGCTTTGGGGGTTTTCTCCAGACACATCCCACCGTCATTGATAACCGAGGAAAACCACTGGCAGGAAGGCCTGTTTCACTAGTTACCAGAGTGGGAAACGCAGAAATGCTGCAGCCCTGTGGCCGTTACGTGCAACGGCAGCTTGAAAACCCGTGCTAATGGTCACTTCGTGTGCACAAGTCCTGGAGGGCTGTCAATGAAACCTGCCCTCAAAATGTCTTGAGGGAGGTAGTGGCCAAAATATTTCAAAAGGCGGCACATAGTTCAAGAAAAGAATGTGATGAGGTAAGCTACACACACAGTTTGAAGAAAAAAAGGGCATCCCTGAAAGCTCGATTTCAAGGCTTTATGAGACGCATGCAAATCCAACCACAGAGGTATCGGCTCACACCAGTCAGAAGAACCATCAGCAACAAGACTACCAACAATTCATGCTGAAGGGGTTGTGGAGAAGTGCATACCCTCTAGGTTAAGTGGGACTTTGCCGCCAGCCGCGGCGGGTCCTCAAAGTGTAGCAACAACCGACGAGAGGGGGTAGGGAACTGAACGCACCAAGGTATGGGATCAGAAGGGCACAAGCAACTGACGCTTGCAAGGCAAGTTTAATAACAAAGCATAGCCGTATATATACCCCTAAAGCAGGGAATTTGCTTCGTCACGCCTTATCGGCATCAGCTGGTTGGTTGGCTTCTCGGCTTAGTCACACCTTATCAGCATCAGCTGTTTGGTTGGCTGCTCGGCTTCTCCCTCAAAGGCACCAATTTCCCCTCCAGGGTTGCTTTTCCTAGCTTTAGGGAACAACCAGGGACTCCCAGTAACTGAGCAGGTCCCTGGAGCGATTTGGCCAAAGACCATCTCCTTTTGTATGTTCATACCATAAAGTCCAGGATGCATACCAAGGAGAGTACAGTCGGGCCCTGAGGCTTAGGAGGGTCTCAGTGGCGCCTTCCTCAGAGGGCAATGCTCGCCACAGGACTTCACCTGGTAAGAGGCACTAATGGGAACAGAATGGAGGTGCCTTTACAAGGTAAACACTGAGTTACGATATGATCCAGCAGGCCCACTCCTGGGCCTATAACCTAAGAACGAAGACAGAAGTGGAAAGACACAGGCAGGCAAATCTGCATTGCAGGAGTATTACAATAGCCAGGACATGGAAGCAAGCAGAAAGTCCATCAACAGATGAGTGGACAAAGAAGAACAGGGACCTGAGCAGATGGAATATTAGCCAAGGAACAAAAGGAAACAATGCCATCAACAGCACCATCGGTGAGGCTAGAGTTCATCACGCACCTTGCAGTAAGTCACAGAGCGAAAGATACATAGCCTACGATATCACTGATAGGTGTTCCCTGAAAATTGATATCACTGAAGATATTTCCACAGAGAAAGGCAATCACAGATGCAATAAACAGATTTATGGTTCACCCATGGACAGGTGTGAGAATTGTGTACATTAGGAAATTGGGTTTAAGAGCGAGATACAAACACAGGTGAAATACAAAATCACCAAAGGCCTACGGAATACCAAGAGAAGAGTACTCAACATTGTGTCATAAGCTACATGGGAAAAGGATCCAAAGAAGACTAGATACGTGTTTATGTGTAAAAGAGCCACATCTTTCACACCTACAACAAGCAAAACATTGTAATCAAACTTGCTGTGAGAAAAAATAAACATTGAATTAAAAAACGAACAGGTCAGTCGTGAGACACAAACTTAAGGGGCTTTTTCCTGGCACAGTCCATTCTAATTGACAACCGAGAATACGACTTCCACGGAGGCTCTGTTGCCCGAGTAACCAGGTTTGGTAAAGGAGACCTGCTGCCGCCTTGTGGCCGTTTCTCAAAACAGCAGCTTTAAACCCAGTGCTAATGGTCACTTGATATTCAAAATCATTGCAGGCCTATAAATGACACCTGCCCTCAAAAACAATTCTTGGGTCGTACATCGAGGAAAAAAACTCAAAAGACGTGCACACTTCAAAACGACAATTTCAAGAGGCATATTTTGCGCACATTTTGTCATCTCTTTCTTTCTTTCTCTTGTGATAAATAAAAGGGCATGGAAAAATGCTCAACATCAGGAATTAATAAAGCCATGCAAATCCAGTCGACAAAAACGTTCACCCACCGTCGTCAGAATGATCATCAGCCACAGAGTCTACAAAGAATAAATGCTCAAGGTGTTTTAGAGAACTCTGTGCCCTCTAGCTGCCGCTGGGACGTAACCTGGGAACAGCTAGTAGTGAGAACACCGTGGAGGTGCGTTGAAAGGTAAAAATTGAGCTAACTGATGGGCCTATCTCCCGAGTAGGCCAAAATCAAAAAGACACAGGCTGGCCGTCCTGCACTGCAGCAACATGTACCATCGCCAAGACTTGGAAGAAACCCAAATGTCCATCAACAGAACAATGCACCAAGAAGAAGGGGGCCCATGTGCACAATGGAACATGAGCCACGGAAGAGCATGCAACAGTGCCGCTGGCACCACCGTAGAAGGATCTAGAGATACCCACCCAAAAGGAAGTACGAAAGAAACCGAAATAGAAATATCCTATGACATCACTTATAGCTGTTACTTCAACATTGATACCCATGAAGTCATTTCCAAGAGAAGGCCGTGCATAGATGCAGAAAACCAACTATGCTTAACCAAGTGGAAAGGTGTAAGGAATGTATGAATTTGGATATGGGGGTTTACAGACATGTACTGATACATATGAAATATATAATCACAAAATACCTAAGGAATACCAGGAGAGGTCGACTCAACACTCTGTAATAACCTACACGGGAAAGGATCCAAAGATGAATAGATTGATACATACATATGATGAACCAGATGCAGTACACCTAGAACACACACCACATTTTTATCCAATTGGCTGTGATACTAGATAACAATTAAATTTTAAAAAACACACAAGAAGTAAGGAGATATAAGCTCTTGGGGGTTTGCCCTGACACACTGCACTCTCATTTGCAGCCTACTAACACAATTTCCAGGAAGCCTCTGTTGCAGGAAAACCCAGAGTTGGAAATGGAGAAATGCTGCCGCCTTGTGGCCGTTTCCCGCAAGAGCGGCTTCAAACGCATAGCTATGGGTCACTTAACATTCATAAGGACTCAGGCCTCTAAAAGACACCTGCCCTCAAAAAAAAAAAAATGTCCTGAGCTCGGCCGTGGCCAAAAAAATTCAAAGCAGGCAAATGTGTCAAAGAGATAGTATGATAGAGGTAAGTTTTACTCACTCTTTATCAAAAAAAGGAAAATGGAGAAAAGCTCAACATCAGGAATCATCAGACTCCTCTAACCTACAAAAAGCTTTCAGCTCACCCAAGTTAACTACCGTCAGCCAAAAGACTACAAACAATAAATGCTGAAGGGGTTTTAGAGAACTCTGTTCCCTCTGTCTGTGGAGGACATGTCTAGTTGTAACAGCCAATAATGAGAACAGAAAGGAGCTGCGTTTTCAATTAAAAATTGAGCCACCCTTCCATCCAGAACACCCACAGCCGAGCCTCTCACCTGAGAAGACAGGCTGCAAGAGCTGCACTCCACGAGTTTTCACAGTAGCCAAGACACCGAAGCAACCCAAATGTCCATCAACAGAAGAATGGATAAGAAGAGCTGGTCCGTGGACACAGTGGACTATTATCCATGGAAAACAAGGAAACACTGCTCTTTGAGGCACCCGAGATGAGCCTAGAGATCATCACAGAACATGAGTTAAGTCGGAAAGCAAAAGGCATACCGTATGACATCACCTATAGGCGTTATCTAACAGCTGACACAAATGAACATATTTCCACAAAGAAAGACACTCAGAGACTTAGAAAACAAACTAAGCTGATGTAAAATGAAAGGTGGGGGGAATGGATAAATTAAGATTAGTGTCACCATATGTGTACAAATACGTATTAAATATATATATCAAACAGACCGACCATATAGCAAGGGAGGTCACCAGAACACTCTGCAATAATTTACATGTGAAGAGGATCTGTACAAGAATATATATATATATAAAACGTACAAATGAACCAGATTCTGTACATATAGGACCAACAGTATTCTAATCATTACCCCGATTTAAACAAATTAAAAGAGCGAACAAGAAGTAATGTGACATACACTTCTGGGGTTTTTTCCTGGCACATTCCATTCTAATTGACAACCTGGGAACAGGACTTCCAGAAGGCTCTGCTGCCCTAGTAACCAGATGTGGGAATGTAGCAATGCTGACGCCTTGTGGCCGTTTCCCACAGCAGCAGCTTTAAAGTCAGTGCTAATGGTCACTCAATATTCACACCCATTGCAGGCTTGTAAATGACACCTGCCCTCCAAAACAAAATCCTGGGCTCAAAAATCGACCAAAAAAGTCGAAAGAGGGCAACCTTCCAAGAAGACAATTTCGAGAGGTTTATTGTACTCACGGTTTTTTTTTTTTTCTGTTTTTGTTTAACAGAATAAAAAAAGGCGTGGAAAAATGCTGAACCTTAGGAATTATTAGACACGAAACTACACGTTAAAAAAAGCTATCATGTCACACGACTCAGCATGGCCAGCAGCAAAACTTCTGCAAACAAGAAATGCTGACGGGGTGGTGAAGAAATGCGTACCCTCGGTTCTAAGTGGGACGTGGTAAGAGCCCCTAAGGAAAACACAGTGGAGTTGCCTGGAAAGGGTCAACATTGAGCGACCGTTCAATCAAGCATAGCCACTGCTGGGTCTATCACCTGAGAGGATGAGAATCAAAAAGACACGGGCTGGCAATCCTGCAATCCAGCAATGTTTACCATAGCCAACACTTGGAAGCAATGAAAATGCCCAGCCACAGAGGAATGCAGAAAGGAGCAGTGGTCCATGGACACAATGGAAGAGTACTCCAGTGAAAAGTAGAAATTCCATTTTAAAAACAGATATAAGTAAGGAGACATCAGCTTTGGGGGTTTTCTCCAGACACATCCCACCGTCATTGATAACCGAGGAACACCACTGGCAGGAAGGCCTGTTTCACTAGTTACCAGAGTGGGAAACGCAGAAATGCTGCAGCCCTGTGGCCGTTACGTGCAACGGCAGCTTGAAAACCCGTGCTAATGGTCACTTCGTGTGCACAAGTCCTGGAGGGCTGTCAATGAAACCTGCCCTCAAAATGTCTTGAGGGAGGTAGTGGCCAAAATATTTCAAAAGGCGGCACATAGTTCAAGAAAAGAATGTGATGAGGTAAGCTACACACACAGTTTGAAGAAAAAAAGGGCATCCCTGAAAGCTCGATTTCAAGGCTTTATGAGACGCATGCAAATCCAACCACAGAGGTATCGGCTCACACCAGTCAGAAGAACCATCAGCAACAAGACTACCAACAATTCATGCTGAAGGGGTTGTGGAGAAGTGCATACCCTCTAGGTTAAGTGGGACTTTGCCGCCAGCCGCGGCGGGTCCTCAAAGTGTAGCAACAACCGACGAGAGGGGGTAGGGAACTGAACGCACCAAGGTATGGGATCAGAAGGGCACAAGCAACTGACGCTTGCAAGGCAAGTTTAATAACAAAGCATAGCCGTATATATACCCCTAAAGCAGGGAATTTGCTTCGTCACACCTTATCAGCATCAGCTGTTTGGTTGGCTGCTCGGCTTCTCCCTCAAAGGCACCAATTTCCCCTCCAGGGTTGCTTTTCCTAGCTTTAGGGAACAACCAGGGACTCCCAGTAACTGAGCAGGTCCCTGGAGCGATTTGGCCAAAGACCATCTCCTTTTGTATGTTCATACCATAAAGTCCAGGATGCATACCAAGGAGAGTACAGTCGGGCCCTGAGGCTTAGGAGGGTCTTAGTGGCGCCTTCCTCAGAGGGCAATGCTCGCCACAGGACTTCACCTGGTAAGAGGCACTAATGGGAACAGAATGGAGGTGCCTTTACAAGGTAAACACTGAGTTACGATATGATCCAGCAGGCCCACTCCTGGGCCTATAACCTAAGAACGAAGACAGAAGTGGAAAGACACAGGCAGGCAAATCTGCATTGCAGGAGTATTACAATAGCCAGGACATGGAAGCAAGCAGAAAGTCCATCAACAGATGAGTGGACAAAGAAGAACAGGGACCTGAGCAGATGGAATATTAGCCAAGGAACAAAAGGAAACAATGCCATCAACAGCACCATCGGTGAGGCTAGAGTTCATCACGCACCTTGCAGTAAGTCACAGAGCGAAAGATACATAGCCTACGATATCACTGATAGGTGTTCCCTGAAAATTGATATCACTGAAGATATTTCCACAGAGAAAGGCAATCACAGATGCAATAAACAGATTTATGGTTCACCCATGGACAGGTGTGAGAATTGTGTACATTAGGAAATTGGGTTTAAGAGCGAGATACAAACACAGGTGAAATACAAAATCACCAAAGGCCTACGGAATACCAAGAGAAGAGTACTCAACATTGTGTCATAAGCTACATGGGAAAAGGATCCAAAGAAGACTAGATACGTGTTTATGTGTAAAAGAGCCACATCTTTCACACCTACAACAAGCAAAACATTGTAATCAAACTTGCTGTGAGAAAAAATAAACATTGAATTAAAAAACGAACAGGTCAGTCGTGAGACACAAACTTAAGGGGCTTTTTCCTGGCACAGTCCATTCTAATTGACAACCGAGAATACGACTTCCACGGAGGCTCTGTTGCCCGAGTAACCAGGTTTGGTAAAGGAGACCTGCTGCCGCCTTGTGGCTGTTTCTCAAAACAGCAGCTTTAAACCCAGTGCTAATGGTCACTTGATATTCAAAATCATTGCAGGCCTATAAATGACACCTGCCCTCAAAAACAATTCTTGGGTCGTACATCGAGGAAAAAAACTCAAAAGACGTGCACACTTCAAAACGACAATTTCAAGAGGCATATTTTGCGCAGATTTTGTCATCTCTTTCTTTCTTTCTCTTGTGATAAATAAAAGGGCATGGAAAAATGCTCAACATCAGGAATTAATAAAGCCATGCAAATCCAGTCGACAAAAACGTTCACCCACCGTCGTCAGAATGATCATCAGCCACAGAGTCTACAAAGAATAAATGCTCAAGGTGTTTTAGAGAACTCTGTGCCCTCTAGCTGCCGCTGGGACGTAACCTGGGAACAGCTAGTAGTGAGAACACCGTGGAGGTGCGTTGAATGGTAAAAATTGAGCTAACTGATGGGCCTATCTCCCGAGTAGACCAAAATCAAAAAGACACAGGCTGGCCGTCCTGCACTGCAGCAACATGTACCATCGCCAAGACTTGGAAGAAACCCAAATGTCCATCAACAGAACAATGCACCAAGAAGAAGGGGGCCCATGTGCACAATGGAACATGAGCCACGGAAAAGCATGCAACAGTGCCGCTGGCACCACCATAGAAGGATCTAGAGATACCCACCCAAAAGGAAGTACGAAAGAAACCGAAATAGAAATATCCTATGACATCACTTATAGCTGTTACTTCAACATTGATACCCATGAAGTCATTTCCAAGAGAAGGCCGTGCATAGATGCAGAAAACCAACTATGCTTAACCAAGTGGAAAGGTGTAAGGAATGTATGAATTTGGATATGGGGGTTTACAGACATGTACTGATACATATGAAATATATAATCACAAAATACCTAAGGAATACCAGGAGAGCTCGACTCAACACTCTGTAATAACCTACACGGGAAAGGATCCAAAGATGAATAGATTGATACATACATATGATGAACCAGATGCAGTACACCTAGAACACACACCACATTTTTATCCAATTGGCTGTGATACTAGATAACAATTAAATTTTAAAAAACACACAAGAAGTAAGGAGATATAAGCTCTTGGGGGTTTGCCCTGACACACTGCACTCTCATTTGCAGCCTACTAACACAATTTCCAGGAAGCCTCTGTTGCAGGAAAACCCAGAGTTGGAAATGGAGAAATGCTGCCGCCTTGTGGCCGTTTCCCGCAAGAGCGGCTTCAAACGCATAGCTATGGGTCACTTAACATTCATAAGGACTCAGGCCTCTAAAAGACACCTGCCCTCAAAAAAAAAAAATGTCCTGAGCTCGGCCGTGGCCAAAAAAATTCAAAGCAGGCAAATGTGTCAAAGAGATAGTATGATAGAGGTAAGTTTTACTCACTCTTTATCAAAAAAAGGAAAATGGAGAAAAGCTCAACATCAGGAATCATCAGACTCCTCTAACCTACAAAAAGCTTTCAGCTCACCCAAGTTAACTACCGTCAGCCAAAAGACTACAAACAATAAATGCTGAAGGGGTTTTAGAGAACTCTGTTCCCTCTGTCTGTGGAGGACATGTCTAGTTGTAACAGCCAATAATGAGAACAGAAAGGAGCTGCGTTTTCAATTAAAAATTGAGCCACCCTTCCATCCAGAACACCCACAGCCGAGCCTCTCACCTGAGAAGACAGGCTGCAAGAGCTGCACTCCACGAGTTTTCACAGTAGCCAAGACACCGAAGCAACCCAAATGTCCATCAACAGAAGAATGGATAAGAAGAGCTGGTCCGTGGACACAGTGGACTATTAGCCATGGAAAACAAGGAAACACTGCTCTTTGAGGCACCCGAGATGAGCCTAGAGATCATCACAGAACATGAGTTAAGTCGGAAAGCAAAAGGCATACCGTATGACATCACCTATAGGCGTTATCTAACAGCTGACACAAATGAACATATTTCCACAAAGAAAGACACTCAGAGACTTAGAAAACAAACTAAGCTGATGTAAAATGAAAGGTGGGGGGAATGGATAAATTAAGATTAGTGTCACCATATGTGTACAAATACGTATTAAATATATATATCAAACAGACCGACCATATAGCAAGGGAGGTCACCAGAACACTCTGCAATAATTTACATGTGAAGAGGATCTGTACAAGAATATATATATATATAAAACGTACAAATGAACCAGATTCTGTACATATAGGACCAACAGTATTCTAATCATTACCCCGATTTAAACAAATTAAAAGAGCGAACAAGAAGTAATGTGACATACACTTCTGGGGTTTTTTCCTGGCACATTCCATTCTAATTGACAACCTGGGAACAGGACTTCCAGAAGGCTCTGCTGCCCTAGTAACCAGATGTGGGAATGTAGCAATGCTGACGCCTTGTGGCCGTTTCCCACAGCAGCAGCTTTAAAGTCAGTGCTAATGGTCACTCAATATTCACACCCATTGCAGGCTTGTAAATGACACCTGCCCTCCAAAACAAAATCCTGGGGTCGAAAATCGACCAAAAAAGTCCAAAGAGGGCAACCTCCCAAGAAGACAATTTCGAGAGGTTTATTGTACTCACGGGTTTTTTTTTTTCTGTTTTTGTTTAACAGAATAAAAAAAGGCGTGGAAAAATGCTGAACCTTAGGAATTATTAGACACGAAAATACACGTTACAAAAACCTATCATGTCACACGACTCAGCATGGCCAGCAGCAAAACTTCTGCAAACAAGAAATGCTGACGGGGTGGTGAAGAAATGCGTACCCTCGGTTCTAAGTGGGACGTGGTAAGAGCCCCTAAGGAAAACACAGTGGAGTTGCCTGGAAAGGGTCAACATTGAGCGACCGTTCAATCAAGCATAGCCACTGCTGGGTCTATCACCTGAGAGGATGAGAATCAAAAAGACACGGGCTGGCAATCCTGCAATCCAGCAATGTTTACCATAGCCAACACTTGGAAGCAATGAAAATGCCCAGCCACAGAGGAATGCAGAAAGGAGCAGTGGTCCATGGACACAATGGAAGAGTACTCCAGTGAAAAGTAGAAATTCCATTTTAAAAACAGATATAAGTAAGGAGACATCAGCTTTGGGGGGTTTCTCTAGACACATCCCACCGTCATTGATAACCAAGGAACACCACTGGCAGGAAGGCCTGTTTCACTAGTTACCAGAGTGGGAAACGCAGAAATGCTGCAGCCCTGTGGCCGTTACCTGCAACGGCAGCTTGAAAACCCGTGCTAATGGTCACTTCGTGTGCACAAGTCCTGGAGGGCTGTCAATGAAACCTGCCCTCAAAATGTCTTGAGGGAGGTAGTGGCCAAAATATTTCAAAAGGCGGCACATAGTTCAAGAAAAGAATGTGATGAGGTAAGCTACACACACAGTTTGAAGAAAAAAAGGGCATCCCTGAAAGCTCAATTTCAAGGCTTTATGAGACGCATGCAAATCCAACCACAGAGGTATCGGCTCACACCAGTCAGAAGAACCATCAGCAACAAGACTACCAACAATTCATGCTGAAGGGGTTGTGGAGAAGTGCATACCCTCTAGGTTAAGTGGGACTTTGCCGCCAGCCGCGGCGGGTCCTCAAAGTGTAGCAACAACCGACGAGAGGGGGTAGGGAACTGAACGCACCAAGGTATGGGATCAGAAGGGCACAAGCAACTGACGCTTGCAAGGCAAGTTTAATAACAAAGCATAGCCGTATATATACCCCTAAAGCAGGGAATTTGCTTCGTCACGCCTTATCGGCATCAGCTGGTTGGTTGGCTTCTCGGCTTAGTCACACCTTATCAGCATCAGCTGGTTGGTTGGCTGCTCGGCTTCTCCCTCAAAGGCACCAATTTCCCCTCCAGGGTTGCTTTTCCTAGCTTTAGGGAACAACCAGGGACTCCCAGTAACTGAGCAGGTCCCTGGAGCGTTTTGGCCAAAGGCCATCTCCTTTTGTATGTTCATACCATAAAGTCCAGGATGCATACCAAGGAGAGTACAGTCGGGCCCTGAGGCTTATGAGGGTCTTAGTGGCGCCTTCCTCAGAGGGCAATGCTCGCCACAGGACTTCACCTGGTAAGAGGCACTAATGGGAACAGAATGGAGGTGCCTTTACAAGGTAAACACTGAGTTACGATATGATCCAGCAGGCCCACTCCTGGGCCTATAACCTAAGAACGAAGACAGAAGTGGAAAGACACAGGCAGGCAAATCTGCATTGCAGGAGTATTACAATAGCCAGGACATGGAAGCAAGCAGAAAGTCCATCAACAGATGAGTGGACAAAGAAGAACAGGGACCTGAACAGATGGAATATTAGCCAAGGAACAAAAGGAAACAATGCCATCAACAGCACCATCGGTGAGGCTAGAGTTCATCACGCACCTTGCAGTAAGTCACAGAGCGAAAGATACATAGCCTACGATATCAGTTATAGGTGTTCCCTGAAAATTGATATCACTGAAGATATTTCCACAGAGAAAGGCAATCACAGATGCAATAAACAGATTTATGGTTCACCCATGGACAGGTGTGAGAATTGTGTACATTAGGAAATTGAGTTTAAGAGCGAGATACAAACACAGGTGAAATACAAAATCACCAAAGGCCTACGGAATACCAAGAGAAGAGTACTCAACATTGTGTCATAAGCTACATGGGAAAAGGATCCAAAGAAGACTAGATACGTGTTTATGTGTAAAAGAGCCACATCTTTCACACCTACAACAAGCAAAACATTGTAATCAAACTTGCTGTGAGAAAAATAAACATTGAATTAAAAAACGAACAGGTCAGTCGTGAGACACAAACTTAAGGGGCTTTTGCTTGGCACAGTCCATTCTAATTGACAACCGAGAATACGACTTCCACGGAGGCTCTGTTGCCCGAGTAACCAGGTTTGGTAAAGGAGACCTGCTGCCGCCTTGTGGCCGTTTCTCAAAACAGCAGCTTTAAACCCAGTGCTAATGGTCACTTGATATTCAAAATCATTGCAGGCCTATAAATGACACCTGCCCTCAAAAACAATTCTTGGGTCGTACATCGAGGAAAAAATCTCAAAAGACGTGCACACTTCAAAACGACAATTTCAAGAGGCATATTTTGCGCACATTTTGTCATCTCTTTCTTTCTTTCTCTTGTGATAAATAAAAGGGCATGGAAAAATGCTCAACATCAGGAATTAATAAAGCCATGCAAATCCAGTCGACAAAAACGTTCACCCACCGTCGTCAGAATGATCATCAGCCACAGAGTCTACAAAGAATAAATGCTCAAGGTGTTTTAGAGAACTCTGTGCCCTCTAGCTGCCGCTGGGACGTAACCTGGGAACAGCTAGTAGTGAGAACACCGTGGAGGTGCGTTGAATGGTAAAAATTGAGCTAACTGATGGGCCTATCTCCCGAGTAGACCAAAATCAAAAAGACACAGGCTGGCCGTCCTGCACTGCAGCAACATGTACCATCGCCAAGACTTGGAAGAAACCCAAATGTCCATCAACAGAACAATGCACCAAGAAGAAGGGGGCCCATGTGCACAATGGAACATGAGCCACGGAAAAGCATGCAACAGTGCCGCTGGCACCACCGTAGAAGGATCTAGAGATACCCACCCAAAAGGAAGTACGAAAGAAACCGAAATAGAAATATCCTATGACATCACTTATAGCTGTTACTTCAACATTGATACCCATGAAGTCATTTCCAAGAGAAGGCCGTGCATAGATGCAGAAAACCAACTATGCTTAACCAAGTGGAAAGGTGTAAGGAATGTATGAATTTGGATATGGGGGTTTACAGACATGTACTGATACATATGAAATATATAATCACAAAATACCTAAGGAATACCAGGAGAGCTCGACTCAACACTCTGTAATAACCTACACGGGAAAGGATCCAAAGATGAATAGATTGATACATACATATGATGAACCAGATGCAGTACACCTAGAACACACACCACATTTTTATCCAATTGGCTGTGATACTAGATAACAATTAAATTTTAAAAAACACACAAGAAGTAAGGAGATATAAGCTCTTGGGGGTTTGCCCTGACACACTGCACTCTCATTTGCAGCCTACTAACACAATTTCCAGGAAGCCTCTGTTGCAGGAAAACCCAGAGTTGGAAATGGAGAAATGCTGCCGCCTTGTGGCCGTTTCCCGCAAGAGCGGCTTCAAACGCATAGCTATGGGTCACTTAACATTCATAAGGACTCAGGCCTCTAAAAGACACCTGCCCTCAAAAAAAAAAATGTCCTGAGCTCGGCCGTGGCCAAAAAAATTCAAAGCAGGCAAATGTGTCAAAGAGATAGTATGATAGAGGTAAGTTTTACTCACTCTTTATCAAAAAAAGGAAAATGGAGAAAAGCTCAACATCAGGAATCATCAGACTCCTCTAACCTACAAAAAGCTTTCAGCTCACCCAAGTTAACTACTGTCAGCCAAAAGACTACAAACAATAAATGCTGAAGGGGTTTTAGAGAACTCTGTTCCCTCTGTCTGTGGAGGACATGTCTAGTTGTAACAGCCAATAATGAGAACAGAAAGGAGCTGCGTTTTCAATTAAAAATTGAGCCACCCTTCCATCCAGAACACCCACAGCCGAGCCTCTCACCTGAGAAGACAGGCTGCAAGAGCTGCACTCCACGAGTTTTCACAGTAGCCAAGACACCGAAGCAACCCAAATGTCCATCAACAGAAGAATGGATAAGAAGAGCTGGTCCGTGGACACAGTGGACTATTAGCCATGGGAAACAAGGAAACACTGCTCTTTGAGGCACCCGAGATGAGCCTAGAGATCATCACAGAACATGAGTTAAGTCGGAAAGCAAAAGGCATACCGTATGACATCACCTATAGGCGTTATCTAACAGCTGACACAAATGAACATATTTCCACAAAGAAAGACACTCAGAGACTTAGAAAACAAACTAAGCTGATGTAAAATGAGAGGTGGGGGGAATGGATAAATTAAGATTAGTGTCACCATATGTGTACAAATACGTATTAAATATATATATCAAACAGACCGACCATATAGCAAGGGAGGTCACCAGAACACTCTGCAATAATTTACATGTGAAGAGGATCTGTACAAGAATATATATATATATAAAACGTACAAATGAACCAGATTCTGTACATATAGGACCAACAGTATTCTAATCATTACCCCGATTTAAACAAATTAAAAGAGCGAACAAGAAGTAATGTGACATACACTTCTGGGGTTTTTTCCTGGCACATTCCATTCTAATTGACAACCTGGGAACAGGACTTCCAGAAGGCTCTGCTGCCCTAGTAACCAGATGTGGGAATGTAGCAATGCTGACGCCTTGTGGCCGTTTCCCACAGCAGCAGCTTTAAAGTCAGTGCTAATGGTCACTCAATATTCACACCCATTGCAGGCTTGTAAATGACACCTGCCCTCCAAAACAAAATCCTGGGGTCGAAAATCGACCAAAAAAGTCCAAAGAGGGCAACCTTCCAAGAAGACAATTTCGAGAGGTTTATTGTACTCACGGGTTTTTTTTTTCTGTTTTTGTTTAACAGAATAAAAAAAGGCGTGGAAAAATGCTGAACCTTAGGAATTATTAGACACGAAAATACACGTTACAAAAACCTATCATGTCACACGACTCAGCATGGCCAGCAGCAAAACTTCTGCAAACAAGAAATGCTGACGGGGTGGTGAAGAAATGCGTACCCTCGGTTCTAAGTGGGACGTGGTAAGAGCCCCTAAGGAAAACACAGTGGAGTTGCCTGGAAAGGGTCAACATTGAGCGACCGTTCAATCAAGCATAGCCACTGCTGGGTCTATCACCTGAGAGGATGAGAATCAAAAAGACACGGGCTGGCAATCCTGCAATCCAGCAATGTTTACCATAGCCAACACTTGGAAGCAATGAAAATGCCCAGCCACAGAGGAATGCAGAAAGGAGCAGTGGTCCATGGACACAATGGAAGAGTACTCCAGTGAAAAGTAGAAATTCCATTTTAAAAACAGATATAAGTAAGGAGACATCAGCTTTGGGGGGTTTCTCCAGACACATCCCACCGTCATTGATAACCAAGGAACACCACTGGCAGGAAGGCCTGTTTCACTAGTTACCAGAGTGGGAAACGCAGAAATGCTGCAGCCCTGTGGCCGTTACGTGCAACGGCAGCTTGAAAACCCGTGCTAATGGTCACTTCGTGTGCACAAGTCCTGGAGGGCTGTCAATGAAACCTGCCCTCAAAATGTCTTGAGGGAGGTAGTGGCCAAAATATTTCAAAAGGCGGCACATAGTTCAAGAAAAGAATGTGATGAGGTAAGCTACACACACAGTTTGAAGAAAAAAAGGGCATCCCTGAAAGCTCAATTTCAAGGCTTTATGAGACGCATGCAAATCCAACCACAGAGGTATCGGCTCACACCAGTCAGAAGAACCATCAGCAACAAGACTACCAACAATTCATGCTGAAGGGGTTGTGGAGAAGTGCATACCCTCTAGGTTAAGTGGGACTTTGCCGCCAGCCGCGGCAGGTCCTCAAAGTGTAGCAACAACCGACGAGAGGGGGTAGGGAACTGAACGCACCAAGGTATGGGATCAGAAGGGCACAAGCAACTGACGCTTGCAAGGCAAGTTTAATAACAAAGCATAGCCGTATATATACCCCTAAAGCAGGGACTTTGCTTCGTCACGCCTTATCGGCACCAGCTGGTTGGTTGGCTTCTCGGCTTAGTCACACCTTATCAGCATCAGCTGGTTGGTTGGCTGCTCGGCTTCTCCCTCAAAGGCACCAATTTCCCCTCCAGGGTTGCTTTTCCTAGCTTTAGGGAACAACCAGGGACTCCCAGTAACTGAGCAGGTCCCTGGAGCGATTTGGCCAAAGACCATCTCCTTTTGTATGTTCATACCATAAAGTCCAGGATGCATACCAAGGAGAGTACAGTCGGGCCCTGAGGCTTAGGAGGGTCTCAGTGGCGCCTTCCTCAGAGGGCAATGCTCGCCACAGGACTTCACCTGGTAAGAGGCACTAATGGGAACAGAATGGAGGTGCCTTTACAAGGTAAACACTGAGTTACGATATGATCCAGCAGGCCCACTCCTGGGCCTATAACCTAAGAACGAAGACAGAAGTGGAAAGACACAGGCAGGCAAATCTGCATTGCAGGAGTATTACAATAGCCAGGACATGGAAGCAAGCAGAAAGTCCATCAACAGATGAGTGGACAAAGAAGAACAGGGACCTGAACAGATGGAATATTAGCCAAGGAACAAAAGGAAACAATGCCATCAACAGCACCATCGGTGAGGCTAGAGTTCATCACGCACCTTGCATTAAGTCACAGAGCGAAAGATACATAGCCTACGATATCACTTATAGGTGTTCCCTGAAAATTGATATCACTGAAGATATTTCCACAGAGAAAGGCAATCACAGATGCAATAAACAGATTTATGGTTCACCCATGGACAGGTGTGAGAATTGTGTACATTAGGAAATTGGGTTTAAGAGCGAGATACAAACACAGGTGAAATACAAAATCACCAAAGGCCTACGGAATACCAAGAGAAGAGTACTCAACATTGTGTCATAAGCTACATGGGAAAAGGATCCAAAGAAGACTAGATACGTGTTTATGTGTAAAAGAGCCACATCTTTCACACCTACAACAAGCAAAACATTGTAATCAAACTTGCTGTGAGAAAAAATAAACATTGAATTAAAAAACGAACAGGTCAGTCGTGAGACACAAACTTAAGGGGCTTTTTCCTGGCACAGTCCATTCTAATTGACAACCGAGAATACGACTTCCACGGAGGCTCTGTTGCCCGAGTAACCAGGTTTGGTAAAGGAGACCTGCTGCCGCCTTGTGGCCGTTTCTCAAAACAGCAGCTTTAAACCCAGTGCTAATGGTCACTTGATATTCAAAATCATTGCAGGCCTATAAATGACACCTGCCCTCAAAAACAATTCTTGGGTCGTACATCGAGGAAAAAAACTCAAAAGACGTGCACACTTCAAAACGACAATTTCAAGAGGCATATTTTGCGCACATTTTGTCTTCTCTTTCTTTCTTTCTCTTGTGATAAATAAAAGGGCATGGAAAAATGCTCAACATCAGGAAATAAAGCCATGCAAATCCAGTCGACAAAAACGTTCACCCACCGTCGTCAGAATGATCATCAGCCACAGAGTCTACAAAGAATAAATGCTCAAGGTGTTTTAGAGAACTCTGTGCCCTCTAGCTGCCGCTGGGACGTAACCTGGGAACAGCTAGTAGTGAGAACACCGTGGAGGTGCGTTGAAAGGTAAAAATTGAGCTAACTGATGGGCCTATCTCCCGAGTAGACCAAAATCAAAAAGACACAGGCTGGCCGTCCTGCACTGCAGCAACATGTACCATCGCCAAGACTTGGAAGAAACCCAAATGTCCATCAACAGAACAATGCACCAAGAAGAAGGGGGCCCATGTGCACAATGGAACATGAGCCACGGAAAAGCATGCAACAGTGCCGCTGGCACCACCGTAGAAGGATCTAGAGATACCCACCCAAAAGGAAGTACGAAAGAAACCGAAATAGAAATATCCTATGACATCACTTATAGCTGTTACTTCAACATTGATACCCATGAAGTCATTTCCAAGAGAAGGCCGTGCATAGATGCAGAAAACCAACTATGCTTAACCAAGTGGAAAGGTGTAAGGAATGTATGAATTTGGATATGGGGGTTTACAGACATGTACTGATACATATGAAATATATAATCACAAAATACCTAAGGAATACCAGGAGAGGTCGACTCAACACTCTGTAATAACCTACACGGGAAAGGATCCAAAGATGAATAGATTGATACATACATATGATGAACCAGATGCAGTACACCTAGAACACACACCACATTTTTATCCAATTGGCTGTGATACTAGATAACAATTAAATTTTAAAAAACACACAAGAAGTAAGGAGATATAAGCTCTTGGGGGTTTGCCCTGACACACTGCACTCTCATTTGCAGCCTACTAACACAATTTCCAGGAAGCCTCTGTTGCAGGAAAACCCAGAGTTGGAAATGGAGAAATGCTGCCGCCTTGTGGCCGTTTCCCGCAAGAGCGGCTTCAAACGCATAGCTATGGGTCACTTAACATTCATAAGGACTCAGGCCTCTAAAAGACACCTGCCCTCAAAAAAAAAAATGTCCTGAGCTCGGCCGTGGCCAAAAAAATTCAAAGCAGGCAAATGTGTCAAAGAGATAGTATGATAGAGGTAAGTTTTACTCACTCTTTATCAAAAAAAGGAAAATGGAGAAAAGCTCAACATCAGGAATCATCAGACTCCTCTAACCTACAAAAAGCTTTCAGCTCACCCAAGTTAACTACTGTCAGCCAAAAGACTACAAACAATAAATGCTGAAGGGGTTTTAGAGAACTCTGTTCCCTCTGTCTGTGGAGGACATGTCTAGTTGTAACAGCCAATAATGAGAACAGAAAGGAGCTGCGTTTTCAATTAAAAATTGAGCCACCCTTCCATCCAGAACACCCACAGCCGAGCCTCTCACCTGAGAAGACAGGCTGCAAGAGCTGCACTCCACGAGTTTTCACAGTAGCCAAGACACCGAAGCAACCCAAATGTCCATCAACAGAAGAATGGATAAGAAGAGCTGGTCCGTGGACACAGTGGACTATTAGCCATGGAAAACAAGGAAACACTGCTCTTTGAGGCACCCGAGATGAGCCTAGAGATCATCACAGAACATGAGTTAAGTCGGAAAGCAAAAGGCATACCGTATGACATCACCTATAGGCGTTATCTAACAGCTGACACAAATGAACATATTTCCACAAAGAAAGACACTCAGAGACTTAGAAAACAAACTAAGCTGATGTAAAATGAGAGGTGGGGGGAATGGATAAATTAAGATTAGTGTCACCATATGTGTACAAATACGTATTAAATATATATATCAAACAGACCGACCATATAGCAAGGGAGGTCACCAGAACACTCTGCAATAATTTACATGTGAAGAGGATCTGTACAAGAATATATATATATATAAAACGTACAAATGAACCAGATTCTGTACATATAGGACCAACAGTATTCTAATCATTACCCCGATTTAAACAAATTAAAAGAGCGAACAAGAAGTAATGTGACATACACTTCTGGGGTTTTTTCCTGGCACATTCCATTCTAATTGACAACCTGGGAACAGGACTTCCAGAAGGCTCTGCTGCCCTAGTAACCAGATGTGGGAATGTAGCAATGCTGACGCCTTGTGGCCGTTTCCCACAGCAGCAGCTTTAAAGTCAGTGCTAATGGTCACTCAATATTCACACCCATTGCAGGCTTGTAAATGACACCTGCCCTCCAAAACAAAATCCTGGGGTCGAAAATCGACCAAAAAAGTCCAAAGAGGGCAACCTTCCAAGAAGACAATTTCGAGAGGTTTATTGTACTCACGGGGTTTTTTTTTCTGTTTTTGTTTAACAGAATAAAAAAAGGCGTGGAAAAATGCTGAACCTTAGGAATTATTAGACACGAAAATACACGTTACAAAAACCTATCATGTCACACGACTCAGCATGGCCAGCAGCAAAACTTCTGCAAACAAGAAATGCTGACGGGGTGGTGAAGAAATGCGTACCCTCGGTTCTAAGTGGGACGTGGTAAGAGCCCCTAAGGAAAACACAGTGGAGTTGCCTGGAAAGGGTCAACATTGAGCGACCGTTCAATCAAGCATAGCCACTGCTGGGTCTATCACCTGAGAGGATGAGAATCAAAAAGACACGGGCTGGCAATCCTGCAATCCAGCAATGTTTACCATAGCCAACACTTGGAAGCAATGAAAATGCCCAGCCACAGAGGAATGCAGAAAGGAGCAGTGGTCCATGGACACAATGGAAGAGTACTCCAGTGAAAAGTAGAAATTCCATTTTAAAAACAGATATAAGTAAGGAGACATCAGCTTTGGGGGGTTTCTCTAGACACATCCCACCGTCATTGATAACCAAGGAACACCACTGGCAGGAAGGCCTGTTTCACTAGTTACCAGAGTGGGAAACGCAGAAATGCTGCAGCCCTGTGGCCGTTACCTGCAACGGCAGCTTGAAAACCCGTGCTAATGGTCACTTCGTGTGCACAAGTCCTGGAGGGCTGTCAATGAAACCTGCCCTCAAAATGTCTTGAGGGAGGTAGTGGCCAAAATATTTCAAAAGGCGGCACATAGTTCAAGAAAAGAATGTGATGAGGTAAGCTACACACACAGTTTGAAGAAAAAAAGGGCATCCCTGAAAGCTCAATTTCAAGGCTTTATGAGACGCATGCAAATCCAACCACAGAGGTATCGGCTCACACCAGTCAGAAGAACCATCAGCAACAAGACTACCAACAATTCATGCTGAAGGGGTTGTGGAGAAGTGCATACCCTCTGGGTTAAGTGGGACTTTGCCGCCAGCCGCGGCGGGTCCTCAAAGTGTAGCAACAACCGACGAGAGGGGGTAGGGAACTGAACGCACCAAGGTATGGGATCAGAAGGGCACAAGCAACTGACGCTTGCAAGGCAAGTTTAATAACAAAGCATAGCCGTATATATACCCCTAAAGCAGGGAATTTGCTTCGTCACGCCTTATCGGCATCAGCTGGTTGGTTGGCTTCTCGGCTTAGTCACACCTTATCAGCATCAGCTGGTTGGTTGGCTGCTCGGCTTCTCCCTCAAAGGCACCAATTTCCCCTCCAGGGTTGCTTTTCCTAGCTTTAGGGAACAACCAGGGACTCCCAGTAACTGAGCAGGTCCCTGGAGCGATTTGGCCAAAGACCATCTCCTTTTGTATGTTCATACCATAAAGTCCAGGATGCATACCAAGGAGAGTACAGTCGGGCCCTGAGGCTTAGGAGGGTCTTAGTGGCGCCTTCCTCAGAGGGCAATGCTCGCCACAGGACTTCACCTGGTAAGAGGCACTAATGGGAACAGAATGGAGGTGCCTTTACAAGGTAAACACTGAGTTACGATATGATCCAGCAGGCCCACTCCTGGGCCTATAACCTAAGAAAGAAGACAGAAGTGGAAAGACACAGGCAGGCAAATCTGCATTGCAGGAGTATTACAATAGCCAGGACATGGAAGCAAGCAGAAAGTCCATCAACAGATGAGTGGACAAAGAAGAACAGGGACCTGAACAGATGGAATATTAGCCAAGGAACAAAAGGAAACAATGCCATCAACGGCACCATCGGTGAGGCTAGAGTTCATCACGCACCTTGCAGTAAGTCACAGAGCGAAAGATACATAGCCTACGATATCACTTATAGGTGTTCCCTGAAAATTGATATCACTGAAGATATTTCCACAGAGAAAGGCAATCACAGATGCAATAAACAGATTTATGGTTCACCCATGGACAGGTGTGAGAATTGTGTACATTAGGAAATTGGGTTTAAGAGCGAGATACAAACACAGGTGAAATACAAAATCACCAAAGGCCTACGGAATACCAAGAGAAGAGTACTCAACATTGTGTCATAAGCTACATGGGAAAAGGATCCAAAGAAGACTAGATACGTGTTTATGTGTAAAAGAGCCACATCTTTCACACCTACAACAAGCAAAACATTGTAATCAAACTTGCTGTGAGAAAAAATAAACATTGAATTAAAAAACGAACAGGTCAGTCGTGAGACACAAACTTAAGGGGCTTTTTCCTGGCACAGTCCATTCTAATTGACAACCGAGAATACGACTTCCACGGAGGCTCTGTTGCCCGAGTAACCAGGTTTGGTAAAGGAGACCTGCTGCCGCCTTGTGGCCGTTTCTCAAAACAGCAGCTTTAAACCCAGTGCTAATGGTCACTTGATATTCAAAATCATTGCAGGCCTATAAATGACACCTGCCCTCAAAAACAATTCTTGGGTCGTACATCGAGGAAAAAAACTCAAAAGACGTGCACACTTCAAAACGACAATTTCAAGAGGCATATTTTGCGCACATTTTGTCTTCTCTTTCTTTCTTTCTCTTGTGATAAATAAAAGGGCATGGAAAAATGCTCAACATCAGGAAATAAAGCCATGCAAATCCAGTCGACAAAAACGTTCACCCACCGTCGTCAGAATGATCATCAGCCACAGAGTCTACAAAGAATAAATGCTCAAGGTGTTTTAGAGAACTCTGTGCCCTCTAGCTGCCGCTGGGACGTAACCTGGGAACAGCTAGTAGTGAGAACACCGTGGAGGTGCGTTGAAAGGTAAAAATTGAGCTAACTGATGGGCCTATCTCCCGAGTAGACCAAAATCAAAAAGACACAGGCTGGCCGTCCTGCACTGCAGCAACATGTACCATCGCCAAGACTTGGAAGAAACCCAAATGTCCATCAACAGAACAATGCACCAAGAAGAAGGGGGCCCATGTGCACAATGGAACATGAGCCACGGAAAAGCATGCAACAGTGCCGCTGGCACCACCGTAGAAGGATCTAGAGATACCCACCCAAAAGGAAGTACGAAAGAAACCGAAATAGAAATATCCTATGACATCACTTATAGCTGTTACTTCAACATTGATACCCATGAAGTCATTTCCAAGAGAAGGCCGTGCATAGATGCAGAAAACCAACTATGCTTAACCAAGTGGAAAGGTGTAAGGAATGTATGAATTTGGATATGGGGGTTTACAGACATGTACTGATACATATGAAATATATAATCACAAAATACCTAAGGAATACCAGGAGAGGTCGACTCAACACTCTGTAATAACCTACACGGGAAAGGATCCAAAGATGAATAGATTGATACATACATATGATGAACCAGATGCAGTACACCTAGAACACACACCACATTTTTATCCAATTGGCTGTGATACTAGATAACAATTAAATTTTAAAAAACACACAAGAAGTAAGGAGATATAAGCTCTTGGGGGTTTGCCCTGACACACTGCACTCTCATTTGCAGCCTACTAACACAATTTCCAGGAAGCCTCTGTTGCAGGAAAACCCAGAGTTGGAAATGGAGAAATGCTGCCGCCTTGTGGCCGTTTCCCGCAAGAGCGGCTTCAAACGCATAGCTATGGGTCACT
Source organism: Kogia breviceps (assembly GCF_026419965.1). Taxonomy (NCBI): domain Eukaryota; kingdom Metazoa; phylum Chordata; class Mammalia; order Artiodactyla; family Physeteridae; genus Kogia; species Kogia breviceps. Next base: position 131,106,012 of record NC_081312.1, on the reverse strand, counting down.
TAACATTCATAAGGACTCAGGCCTCTAAAAGACACCTGCCCTCAAAAAAAAAAAATGTCCTGAGCTCGGCCGTGGCCAAAAAAATTCAAAGCAGGCAAATGTGTCAAAGAGATAGTATGATAGAGGTAAGTTTTACTCACTCTTTATCAAAAAAAGGAAAATGGAGAAAAGCTCAACATCAGGAATCATCAGACTCCTCTAACCTACAAAAAGCTTTCAGCTCACCCAAGTTAACTACCGTCAGCCAAAAGACTACAAACAATAAATGCTGAAGGGGTTTTAGAGAACTCTGTTCCCTCTGTCTGTGGAGGACATGTCTAGTTGTAACAGCCAATAATGAGAACAGAAAGGAGCTGCGTTTTCAATTAAAAATTGAGCCACCCTTCCATCCAGAACACCCACAGCCGAGCCTCTCACCTGAGAAGACAGGCTGCAAGAGCTGCACTCCACGAGTTTTCACAGTAGCCAAGACACCGAAGCAACCCAAATGTCCATCAACAGAAGAATGGATAAGAAGAGCTGGTCCGTGGACACAGTGGACTATTAGCCATGGAAAACAAGGAAACACTGCTCTTTGAGGCACCCGAGATGAGCCTAGAGATCATCACAGAACATGAGTTAAGTCGGAAAGCAAAAGGCATACCGTATGACATCACCTATAGGCGTTATCTAACAGCTGACACAAATGAACATATTTCCACAAAGAAAGACACTCAGAGACTTAGAAAACAAACTAAGCTGATGTAAAATGAGAGGTGGGGGGAATGGATAAATTAAGATTAGTGTCACCATATGTGTACAAATACGTATTAAATATATATATCAAACAGACCGACCATATAGCAAGGGAGGTCACCAGAACACTCTGCAATAATTTACATGTGAAGAGGATCTGTACAAGAATATATATATATATATAAAACGTACAAATGAACCAGATTCTGTACATATAGGACCAACAGTATTCTAATCATTACCCCGATTTAAACAAATTAAAAGAGCGAACAAGAAGTAATGTGACATACACTTCTGGGGTTTTTTCCTGGCACATTCCATTCTAATTGACAACCTGGGAACAGGACTTCCAGAAGGCTCTGCTGCCCTAGTAACCAGATGTGGGAATGTAGCAATGCTGACGCCTTGTGGCCGTTTCCCACAGCAGCAGCTTTAAAGTCAGTGCTAATGGTCACTCAATATTCACACCCATTGCAGGCTTGTAAATGACACCTGCCCTCCAAAACAAAATCCTGGGGTCGAAAATCGACCAAAAAAGTCCAAAGAGGGCAACCTTCCAAGAAGACAATTTCGAGAGGTTTATTGTACTCACGGGGTTTTTTTTTCTGTTTTTGTTTAACAGAATAAAAAAAGGCGTGGAAAAATGCTGAACCTTAGGAATTATTAGACACGAAAATACACGTTACAAAAACCTATCATGTCACACGACTCAGCATGGCCAGCAGCAAAACTTCTGCAAACAAGAAATGCTGACGGGGTGGTGAAGAAATGCGTACCCTCGGTTCTAAGTGGGACGTGGTAAGAGCCCCTAAGGAAAACACAGTGGAGTTGCCTGGAAAGGGTCAACATTGAGCGACCGTTCAATCAAGCATAGCCACTGCTGGGTCTATCACCTGAGAGGATGAGAATCAAAAAGACACGGGCTGGCAATCCTGCAATCCAGCAATGTTTACCATAGCCAACACTTGGAAGCAATGAAAATGCCCAGCCACAGAGGAATGCAGAAAGGAGCAGTGGTCCATGGACACAATGGAAGAGTACTCCAGTGAAAAGTAGAAATTCCATTTTAAAAACAGATATAAGTAAGGAGACATCAGCTTTGGGGGGTTTCTCTAGACACATCCCACCGTCATTGATAACCAAGGAACACCACTGGCAGGAAGGCCTGTTTCACTAGTTACCAGAGTGGGAAACGCAGAAATGCTGCAGCCCTGTGGCCGTTACCTGCAACGGCAGCTTGAAAACCCGTGCTAATGGTCACTTCGTGTGCACAAGTCCTGGAGGGCTGTCAATGAAACCTGCCCTCAAAATGTCTTGAGGGAGGTAGTGGCCAAAATATTTCAAAAGGCGGCACATAGTTCAAGAAAAGAATGTGATGAGGTAAGCTACACACACAGTTTGAAGAAAAAAAGGGCATCCCTGAAAGCTCAATTTCAAGGCTTTATGAGACGCATGCAAATCCAACCACAGAGGTATCGGCTCACACCAGTCAGAAGAACCATCAGCAACAAGACTACCAACAATTCATGCTGAAGGGGTTGTGGAGAAGTGCATACCCTCTAGGTTAAGTGGGACTTTGCCGCCAGCCGCGGCGGGTCCTCAAAGTGTAGCAACAACCGACGAGAGGGGGTAGGGAACTGAACGCACCAAGGTATGGGATCAGAAGGGCACAAGCAACTGACGCTTGCAAGGCAAGTTTAATAACAAAGCATAGCCGTATATATACCCCTAAAGCAGGGAATTTGCTTCGTCACGCCTTATCGGCATCAGCTGGTTGGTTGGCTTCTCGGCTTAGTCACACCTTATCAGCATCAGCTGGTTGGTTGGCTGCTCGGCTTCTCCCTCAAAGGCACCAATTTCCCCTCCAGGGTTGCTTTTCCTAGCTTTAGGGAACAACCAGGGACTCCCAGTAACTGAGCAGGTCCCTGGAGCGATTTGGCCAAAGACCATCTCCTTTTGTATGTTCATACCATAAAGTCCAGGATGCATACCAAGGAGAGTACAGTCGGGCCCTGAGGCTTAGGAGGGTCTTAGTGGCGCCTTCCTCAGAGGGCAATGCTCGCCACAGGACTTCACCTGGTAAGAGGCACTAATGGGAACAGAATGGAGGTGCCTTTACAAGGTAAACACTGAGTTACGATATGATCCGGCAGGCACACTCGTGGGCCTATAACCTAAGAACGAAGACAGAAGTGGAAAGACACAGGCAGGCAAATCTGCATTGCAGGAGTATTACAATAGCCAGGACATGGAAGCAAGCAGAAAGTCCATCAACAGATGAGTGGACAAAGAAGAACAGGGACCTGAACAGATGGAATGTTAGCCAAGGAACAAAAGGAAACAATGCCATCAACAGCACCATCGGTGAGGCTAGAGTTCATCACGCACCTTGCAGTAAGTCACAGAGCGAAAGATACATAGCCTATGATATCACTTATAGGTGTTCCCTGAAAATTGATATCACTGAAGATATTTCCACAGAGAAAGGCAATCACAGATGCAATAAACAGATTTATGGTTCACCCATGGACAGGTGTGAGAATTGTGTACATTAGGAAATTGGGTTTAAGAGCGAGATACAAACACAGGTGAAATACAAAATCACCAAAGGCCTACGGAATACCAAGAGAAGAGTACTCAACATTGTGTCATAAGCTACATGGGAAAAGGATCCAAAGAAGACTAGATACGTGTTTATGTGTAAAAGAGCCACATCTTTCACACCTACAACAAGCAAAACATTGTAATCAAACTTGCTGTGAGAAAAAATAAACATTGAATTAAAAAATGAACAGGTCAGTCGTGAGACACAAACTTAAGGGGCTTTTTCCTGGCACAGTCCATTCTAATTGACAACCGAGAATACGACTTCCACGGAGGCTCTGTTGCCCGAGTAACCAGGTTTGGTAAAGGAGACCTGCTGCCGCCTTGTGGCCGTTTCTCAAAACAGCAGCTTTAAACCCAGTGCTAATGGTCACTTGATATTCAAAATCATTGCAGGCCTATAAATGACACCTGCCCTCAAAAACAATTCTTGGGTCGTACATCGAGGAAAAAAACTCAAAAGACGTGCACACTTCAAAACGACAATTTCAAGAGGCATATTTTGCGCACATTTTGTCATCTCTTTCTTTCTTTCTCTTGTGATAAATAAAAGGGCATGGAAAAATGCTCAACATCAGGAATTAATAAAGCCATGCAAATCCAGTCGACAAAAACGTTCACCCACCGTCGTCAGAATGATCATCAGCCACAGAGTCTACAAAGAATAAATGCTCAAGGTGTTTTAGAGAACTCTGTGCCCTCTAGCTGCCGCTGGGACGTAACCTGGGAACAGCTAGTAGTGAGAACACCGTGGAGGTGCGTTGAAAGGTAAAAATTGAGCTAACTGATGGGCCTATCTCCCGAGTAGACCAAAATCAAAAAGACACAGGCTGGCCGTCCTGCACTGCAGCAACATGTACCATCGCCAAGACTTGGAAGAAACCCAAATGTCCATCAACAGAACAATGCACCAAGAAGAAGGGGGCCCATGTGCACAATGGAACATGAGCCACGGAAAAGCATGCAACAGTGCCGCTGGCACCACCGTAGAAGGATCTAGAGATACCCACCCAAAAGGAAGTACGAAAGAAACCGAAATAGAAATATCCTATGACATCACTTATAGCTGTTACTTCAACATTGATACCCATGAAGTCATTTCCAAGAGAAGGCCGTGCATAGATGCAGAAAACCAACTATGCTTAACCAAGTGGAAAGGTGTAAGGAATGTATGAATTTGGATATGGGGGTTTACAGACATGTACTGATACATATGAAATATATAATCACAAAATACCTAAGGAATACCAGGAGAGGTCGACTCAACACTCTGTAATAACCTACACGGGAAAGGATCCAAAGATGAATAGATTGATACATACATATGATGAACCAGATGCAGTACACCTAGAACACACACCACATTTTTATCCAATTGGCTGTGATACTAGATAACAATTAAATTTTAAAAAACACACAAGAAGTAAGGAGATATAAGCTCTTGGGGGTTTGCCCTGACACACTGCACTCTCATTTGCAGCCTACTAACACAATTTCCAGGAAGCCTCTGTTGCAGGAAAACCCAGAGTTGGAAATGGAGAAATGCTGCCGCCTTGTGGCCGTTTCCCGCAAGAGCGGCTTCAAACGCATAGCTATGGGTCACTTAACATTCATAAGGACTCAGGCCTCTAAAAGACACCTGCCCTCAAAAAAAAAAAATGTCCTGAGCTCGGCCGTGGCCAAAAAAATTCAAAGCAGGCAAATGTGTCAAAGAGATAGTATGATAGAGGTAAGTTTTACTCACTCTTTATCAAAAAAAGGAAAATGGAGAAAAGCTCAACATCAGGAATCATCAGACTCCTCTAACCTACAAAAAGCTTTCAGCTCACCCAAGTTAACTACCGTCAGCCAAAAGACTACAAACAATAAATGCTGAAGGGGTTTTAGAGAACTCTGTTCCCTCTGTCTGTGGAGGACATGTCTAGTTGTAACAGCCAATAATGAGAACAGAAAGGAGCTGCGTTTTCAATTAAAAATTGAGCCACCCTTCCATCCAGAACACCCACAGCCGAGCCTCTCACCTGAGAAGACAGGCTGCAAGAGCTGCACTCCACGAGTTTTCACAGTAGCCAAGACACCGAAGCAACCCAAATGTCCATCAACAGAAGAATGGATAAGAAGAGCTGGTCCGTGGACACAGTGGACTATTAGCCATGGAAAACAAGGAAACACTGCTCTTTGAGGCACCCGAGATGAGCCTAGAGATCATCACAGAACATGAGTTAAGTCGGAAAGCAAAAGGCATACCGTATGACATCACCTATAGGCGTTATCTAACAGCTGACACAAATGAACATATTTCCACAAAGAAAGACACTCAGAGACTTAGAAAACAAACTAAGCTGATGTAAAATGAGAGGTGGGGGGAATGGATAAATTAAGATTAGTGTCACCATATGTGTACAAATACGTATTAAATATATATATCAAACAGACCGACCATATAGCAAGGGAGGTCACCAGAACACTCTGCAATAATTTACATGTGAAGAGGATCTGTACAAGAATATATATATATATATAAAACGTACAAATGAACCAGATTCTGTACATATAGGACCAACAGTATTCTAATCATTACCCCGATTTAAACAAATTAAAAGAGCGAACAAGAAGTAATGTGACATACACTTCTGGGGTTTTTTCCTGGCACATTCCATTCTAATTGACAACCTGGGAACAGGACTTCCAGAAGGCTCTGCTGCCCTAGTAACCAGATGTGGGAATGTAGCAATGCTGACGCCTTGTGGCCGTTTCCCACAGCAGCAGCTTTAAAGTCAGTGCTAATGGTCACTCAATATTCACACCCATTGCAGGCTTGTAAATGACACCTGCCCTCCAAAACAAAATCCTGGGGTCGAAAATCGACCAAAAAAGTCCAAAGAGGGCAACCTTCCAAGAAGACAATTTCGAGAGGTTTATTGTACTCACGGGGTTTTTTTTTCTGTTTTTGTTTAACAGAATAAAAAAAGGCGTGGAAAAATGCTGAACCTTAGGAATTATTAGACACGAAAATACACGTTACAAAAACCTATCATGTCACACGACTCAGCATGGCCAGCAGCAAAACTTCTGCAAACAAGAAATGCTGACGGGGTGGTGAAGAAATGCGTACCCTCGGTTCTAAGTGGGACGTGGTAAGAGCCCCTAAGGAAAACACAGTGGAGTTGCCTGGAAAGGGTCAACATTGAGCGACCGTTCAATCAAGCATAGCCACTGCTGGGTCTATCACCTGAGAGGATGAGAATCAAAAAGACACGGGCTGGCAATCCTGCAATCCAGCAATGTTTACCATAGCCAACACTTGGAAGCAATGAAAATGCCCAGCCACAGAGGAATGCAGAAAGGAGCAGTGGTCCATGGACACAATGGAAGAGTACTCCAGTGAAAAGTAGAAATTCCATTTTAAAAACAGATATAAGTAAGGAGACATCAGCTTTGGGGGGTTTCTCTAGACACATCCCACCGTCATTGATAACCAAGGAACACCACTGGCAGGAAGGCCTGTTTCACTAGTTACCAGAGTGGGAAACGCAGAAATGCTGCAGCCCTGTGGCCGTTACCTGCAACGGCAGCTTGAAAACCCGTGCTAATGGTCACTTCGTGTGCACAAGTCCTGGAGGGCTGTCAATGAAACCTGCCCTCAAAATGTCTTGAGGGAGGTAGTGGCCAAAATATTTCAAAAGGCGGCACATAGTTCAAGAAAAGAATGTGATGAGGTAAGCTACACACACAGTTTGAAGAAAAAAAGGGCATCCCTGAAAGCTCAATTTCAAGGCTTTATGAGACGCATGCAAATCCAACCACAGAGGTATCGGCTCACACCAGTCAGAAGAACCATCAGCAACAAGACTACCAACAATTCATGCTGAAGGGGTTGTGGAGAAGTGCATACCCTCTAGGTTAAGTGGGACTTTGCCGCCAGCCGCGGCGGGTCCTCAAAGTGTAGCAACAACCGACGAGAGGGGGTAGGGAACTGAACGCACCAAGGTATGGGATCAGAAGGGCACAAGCAACTGACGCTTGCAAGGCAAGTTTAATAACAAAGCATAGCCGTATATATACCCCTAAAGCAGGGAATTTGCTTCGTCACGCCTTATCGGCATCAGCTGGTTGGTTGGCTTCTCGGCTTAGTCACACCTTATCAGCATCAGCTGGTTGGTTGGCTGCTCGGCTTCTCCCTCAAAGGCACCAATTTCCCCTCCAGGGTTGCTTTTCCTAGCTTTAGGGAACAACCAGGGACTCCCAGTAACTGAGCAGGTCCCTGGAGCGATTTGGCCAAAGACCATCTCCTTTTGTATGTTCATACCATAAAGTCCAGGATGCATACCAAGGAGAGTACAGTCGGGCCCTGAGGCTTAGGAGGGTCTTAGTGGCGCCTTCCTCAGAGGGCAATGCTCGCCACAGGACTTCACCTGGTAAGAGGCACTAATGGGAACAGAATGGAGGTGCCTTTACAAGGTAAACACTGAGTTACGATATGATCCGGCAGGCACACTCGTGGGCCTATAACCTAAGAACGAAGACAGAAGTGGAAAGACACAGGCAGGCAAATCTGCATTGCAGGAGTATTACAATAGCCAGGACATGGAAGCAAGCAGAAAGTCCATCAACAGATGAGTGGACAAAGAAGAACAGGGACCTGAACAGATGGAATGTTAGCCAAGGAACAAAAGGAAACAATGCCATCAACAGCACCATCGGTGAGGCTAGAGTTCATCACGCACCTTGCAGTAAGTCACAGAGCGAAAGATACATAGCCTATGATATCACTTATAGGTGTTCCCTGAAAATTGATATCACTGAAGATATTTCCACAGAGAAAGGCAATCACAGATGCAATAAACAGATTTATGGTTCACCCATGGACAGGTGTGAGAATTGTGTACATTAGGAAATTGGGTTTAAGAGCGAGATACAAACACAGGTGAAATACAAAATCACCAAAGGCCTACGGAATACCAAGAGAAGAGTACTCAACATTGTGTCATAAGCTACATGGGAAAAGGATCCAAAGAAGACTAGATACGTGTTTATGTGTAAAAGAGCCACATCTTTCACACCTACAACAAGCAAAACATTGTAATCAAACTTGCTGTGAGAAAAAATAAACATTGAATTAAAAAATGAACAGGTCAGTCGTGAGACACAAACTTAAGGGGCTTTTTCCTGGCACAGTCCATTCTAATTGACAACCGAGAATACGACTTCCACGGAGGCTCTGTTGCCCGAGTAACCAGGTTTGGTAAAGGAGACCTGCTGCCGCCTTGTGGCCGTTTCTCAAAACAGCAGCTTTAAACCCAGTGCTAATGGTCACTTGATATTCAAAATCATTGCAGGCCTATAAATGACACCTGCCCTCAAAAACAATTCTTGGGTCGTACATCGAGGAAAAAAACTCAAAAGACGTGCACACTTCAAAACGACAATTTCAAGAGGCATATTTTGCGCACATTTTGTCATCTCTTTCTTTCTTTCTCTTGTGATAAATAAAAGGGCATGGAAAAATGCTCAACATCAGGAATTAATAAAGCCATGCAAATCCAGTCGACAAAAACGTTCACCCACCGTCGTCAGAATGATCATCAGCCACAGAGTCTACAAAGAATAAATGCTCAAGGTGTTTTAGAGAACTCTGTGCCCTCTAGCTGCCGCTGGGACGTAACCTGGGAACAGCTAGTAGTGAGAACACCGTGGAGGTGCGTTGAATGGTAAAAATTGAGCTAACTGATGGGCCTATCTCCCGAGTAGACCAAAATCAAAAAGACACAGGCTGGCCGTCCTGCACTGCAGCAACATGTACCATCGCCAAGACTTGGAAGAAACCCAAATGTCCATCAACAGAACAATGCACCAAGAAGAAGGGGGCCCATGTGCACAATGGAACATGAGCCACGGAAAAGCATGCAACAGTGCCGCTGGCACCACCGTAGAAGGATCTAGAGATACCCACCCAAAAGGAAGTACGAAAGAAACCGAAATAGAAATATCCTATGACATCACTTATAGCTGTTACTTCAACATTGATACCCATGAAGTCATTTCCAAGAGAAGGCCGTGCATAGATGCAGAAAACCAACTATGCTTAACCAAGTGGAAAGGTGTAAGGAATGTATGAATTTGGATATGGGGGTTTACAGACATGTACTGATACATATGAAATATATAATCACAAAATACCTAAGGAATACCAGGAGAGGTCGACTCAACACTCTGTAATAACCTACACGGGAAAGGATCCAAAGATGAATAGATTGATACATACATATGATGAACCAGATGCAGTACACCTAGAACACACACCACATTTTTATCCAATTGGCTGTGATACTAGATAACAATTAAATTTTAAAAAACACACAAGAAGTAAGGAGATATAAGCTCTTGGGGGTTTGCCCTGGCACACTGCACTCTCATTTGCAGCCTACTAACACAATTTCCAGGAAGCCTCCGTTGCAGGAAAACCCAGAGTTGGAAATGGAGAAATGCTGCCGCCTTGTGGCCGTTTCCCGCAAGAGCGGCTTCAAACGCATAGCTATGGGTCACTTAACATTCATAAGGACTCAGGCCTCTAAAAGACACCTGCCCTCAAAAAAAAAAATGTCCTGAGCTCGGCCGTGGCCAAAAAAATTCAAAGCAGGCAAATGTGTCAAAGAGATAGTATGATAGAGGTAAGTTTTACTCACTCTTTATCAAAAAAAGGAAAATGGAGAAAAGCTCAACATCAGGAATCATCAGACTCCTCTAACCTACAAAAAGCTTTCAGCTCACCCAAGTTAACTACTGTCAGCCAAAAGACTACAAACAATAAATGCTGAAGGGGTTTTAGAGAACTCTGTTCCCTCTGTCTGTGGAGGACATGTCTAGTTGTAACAGCCAATAATGAGAACAGAAAGGAGCTGCGTTTTCAATTAAAAATTGAGCCACCCTTCCATCCAGAACACCCACAGCCGAGCCTCTCACCTGAGAAGACAGGCTGCAAGAGCTGCACTCCACGAGTTTTCACAGTAGCCAAGACACCGAAGCAACCCAAATGTCCATCAACAGAAGAATGGATAAGAAGAGCTGGTCCGTGGACACAGTGGACTATTAGCCATGGAAAACAAGGAAACACTGCTCTTTGAGGCACCCGAGATGAGCCTAGAGATCATCACAGAACATGAGTTAAGTCGGAAAGCAAAAGGCATACCGTATGACATCACCTATAGGCGTTATCTAACAGCTGACACAAATGAACATATTTCCACAAAGAAAGACACTCACACACTTAGAAAACAAACTAAGCTTAAGTAAAATGAAAGGTGGGGGGAATGGATAAATTAAGATTAGTGTCACCATATGTGTACAAATACGTATTAAATATATATATCAAACAGACCGACCATATAGCAAGGGAGGTCACCAGAACACTCTGCAATAATTTACATGGGAAGGGGATCTGTACAAGAATATATATATATATAAAACGTACAAATGAACCAGATTCTGTACATATAGGACCAACAGTATTCTAATCATTACCCCGATTTAAACAAATTAAAAGAGCGAACAAGAAGTAATGTGACATACACTTCTGGGGTTTTTTCCTGGCACATTCCATTCTAATTGACAACCTGGGAACAGGACTTCCAGAAGGCTCTGCTGCCCTAGTAACCAGATGTGGGAATGTAGCAATGCTGACGCCTTGTGGCCGTTTCCCACAGCAGCAGCTTTAAAGTCAGTGCTAATGGTCACTCAATATTCACACCCATTGCAGGCTTGTAAATGACACCTGCCCTCCAAAACAAAATCCTGGGGTCGAAAATCGACCAAAAAAGTCCAAAGAGGGCAACCTTCCAAGAAGACAATTTCGAGAGGTTTATTGTACTCACGGGGTTTTTTTTTCTGTTTTTGTTTAACAGAATAAAAAAAGGCGTGGAAAAATGCTGAACCTTAGGAATTATTAGACACGAAAATACACGTTACAAAAACCTATCATGTCACACGACTCAGCATGGCCAGCAGCAAAACTTCTGCAAACAAGAAATGCTGACGGGGTGGTGAAGAAATGCGTACCCTCGGTTCTAAGTGGGACGTGGTAAGAGCCCCTAAGGAAAACACAGTGGAGTTGCCTGGAAAGGGTCAACATTGAGCGACCGTTCAATCAAGCATAGCCACTGCTGGGTCTATCACCTGAGAGGATGAGAATCAAAAAGACACGGGCTGGCAATCCTGCAATCCAGCAATGTTTACCATAGCCAACACTTGGAAGCAATGAAAATGCCCAGCCACAGAGGAATGCAGAAAGGAGCAGTGGTCCATGGACACAATGGAAGAGTACTCCAGTGAAAAGTAGAAATTCCATTTTAAAAACAGATATAAGTAAGGAGACATCAGCTTTGGGGGGTTTCTCCAGACACATCCCACCGTCATTGATAACCGAGGAACACCACTGGCAGGAAGGCCTCTTTCACTAGTTACCAGAGTGGGAAACGCAGAAATGCTGCAGCCCTGTGGCCGTTACGTGCAACGGCAGCTTGAAAACCCGTGCTAATGGTCACTTCGTGTGCACAAGTCCTGGAGGGCTGTCAATGAAACCTGCCCTCAAAATGTCTTGAGGGAGGTAGTGGCCAAAATATTTCAAAAGGCGGCACATAGTTCAAGAAAAGAATGTGATGAGGTAAGCTACACACACAGTTTGAAGAAAAAAAGGGCATCCCTGAAAGCTCGATTTCAAGGCTTTATGAGACGCATGCAAATCCAACCACAGAGGTATCGGCTCACACCAGTCAGAAGAACCATCAGCAACAAGACTACCAACAATTCATGCTGAAGGGGTTGTGGAGAAGTGCATACCCTCTAGGTTAAGTGGGACTTTGCCGCCAGCCGCGGCGGGTCCTCAAAGTGTAGCAACAACCGACGAGAGGGGGTAGGGAACTGAACGCACCAAGGTATGGGATCAGAAGGGCACAAGCAACTGACGCTTGCAAGGCAAGTTTAATAACAAAGCATAGCCGTATATATACCCCTAAAGCAGGGAATTTGCTTCGTCACGCCTTATCGGCATCAGCTGGTTGGTTGGCTTCTCGGCTTAGTCACACCTTATCAGCATCAGCTGTTTGGTTGGCTGCTCGGCTTCTCCCTCAAAGGCACCAATTTCCCCTCCAGGGTTGCTTTTCCTAGCTTTAGGGAACAACCAGGGACTCCCAGTAACTGAGCAGGTCCCTGGAGCGATTTGGCCAAAGACCATCTCCTTTTGTATGTTCATACCATAAAGTCCAGGATGCATACCAAGGAGAGTACAGTCGGGCCCTGAGGCTTAGGAGGGTCTCAGTGGCGCCTTCCTCAGAGGGCAATGCTCGCCACAGGACTTCACCTGGTAAGAGGCACTAATGGGAACAGAATGGAGGTGCCTTTACAAGGTAAACACTGAGTTACGATATGATCCAGCAGGCCCACTCCTGGGCCTATAACCTAAGAACGAAGACAGAAGTGGAAAGACACAGGCAGGCAAATCTGCATTGCAGGAGTATTACAATAGCCAGGACATGGAAGCAAGCAGAAAGTCCATCAACAGATGAGTGGACAAAGAAGAACAGGGACCTGAGCAGATGGAATATTAGCCAAGGAACAAAAGGAAACAATGCCATCAACAGCACCATCGGTGAGGCTAGAGTTCATCACGCACCTTGCAGTAAGTCACAGAGCGAAAGATACATAGCCTACGATATCACTGATAGGTGTTCCCTGAAAATTGATATCACTGAAGATATTTCCACAGAGAAAGGCAATCACAGATGCAATAAACAGATTTATGGTTCACCCATGGACAGGTGTGAGAATTGTGTACATTAGGAAATTGGGTTTAAGAGCGAGATACAAACACAGGTGAAATACAAAATCACCAAAGGCCTACGGAATACCAAGAGAAGAGTACTCAACATTGTGTCATAAGCTACATGGGAAAAGGATCCAAAGAAGACTAGATACGTGTTTATGTGTAAAAGAGCCACATCTTTCACACCTACAACAAGCAAAACATTGTAATCAAACTTGCTGTGAGAAAAAATAAACATTGAATTAAAAAACGAACAGGTCAGTCGTGAGACACAAACTTAAGGGGCTTTTTCCTGGCACAGTCCATTCTAATTGACAACCGAGAATACGACTTCCACGGAGGCTCTGTTGCCCGAGTAACCAGGTTTGGTAAAGGAGACCTGCTGCCGCCTTGTGGCCGTTTCTCAAAACAGCAGCTTTAAACCCAGTGCTAATGGTCACTTGATATTCAAAATCATTGCAGGCCTATAAATGACACCTGCCCTCAAAAACAATTCTTGGGTCGTACATCGAGGAAAAAAACTCAAAAGACGTGCACACTTCAAAACGACAATTTCAAGAGGCATATTTTGCGCACATTTTGTCATCTCTTTCTTTCTTTCTCTTGTGATAAATAAAAGGGCATGGAAAAATGCTCAACATCAGGAATTAATAAAGCCATGCAAATCCAGTCGACAAAAACGTTCACCCACCGTCGTCAGAATGATCATCAGCCACAGAGTCTACAAAGAATAAATGCTCAAGGTGTTTTAGAGAACTCTGTGCCCTCTAGCTGCCGCTGGGACGTAACCTGGGAACAGCTAGTAGTGAGAACACCGTGGAGGTGCGTTGAAAGGTAAAAATTGAGCTAACTGATGGGCCTATCTCCCGAGTAGGCCAAAATCAAAAAGACACAGGCTGGCCGTCCTGCACTGCAGCAACATGTACCATCGCCAAGACTTGGAAGAAACCCAAATGTCCATCAACAGAACAATGCACCAAGAAGAAGGGGGCCCATGTGCACAATGGAACATGAGCCACGGAAGAGCATGCAACAGTGCCGCTGGCACCACCGTAGAAGGATCTAGAGATACCCACCCAAAAGGAAGTACGAAAGAAACCGAAATAGAAATATCCTATGACATCACTTATAGCTGTTACTTCAACATTGATACCCATGAAGTCATTTCCAAGAGAAGGCCGTGCATAGATGCAGAAAACCAACTATGCTTAACCAAGTGGAAAGGTGTAAGGAATGTATGAATTTGGATATGGGGGTTTACAGACATGTACTGATACATATGAAATATATAATCACAAAATACCTAAGGAATACCAGGAGAGCTCGACTCAACACTCTGTAATAACCTACACGGGAAAGGATCCAAAGATGAATAGATTGATACATACATATGATGAACCAGATGCAGTACACCTAGAACACACACCACATTTTTATCCAATTGGCTGTGATACTAGATAACAATTAAATTTTAAAAAACACACAAGAAGTAAGGAGATATAAGCTCTTGGGGGTTTGCCCTGACACACTGCACTCTCATTTGCAGCCTACTAACACAATTTCCAGGAAGCCTCTGTTGCAGGAAAACCCAGAGTTGGAAATGGAGAAATGCTGCCGCCTTGTGGCCGTTTCCCGCAAGAGCGGCTTCAAACGCATAGCTATGGGTCACTTAACATTCATAAGGACTCAGGCCTCTAAAAGACACCTGCCCTCAAAAAAAAAAAAATGTCCTGAGCTCGGCCGTGGCCAAAAAAATTCAAAGCAGGCAAATGTGTCAAAGAGATAGTATGATAGAGGTAAGTTTTACTCACTCTTTATCAAAAAAAGGAAAATGGAGAAAAGCTCAACATCAGGAATCATCAGACTCCTCTAACCTACAAAAAGCTTTCAGCTCACCCAAGTTAACTAGTGTCAGCCAAAAGACTAGAAACAATAAATGCTGAAGGGGTTTTAGAGAACTCTGTTCCCTCTGTCTGTGGAGGACATGTCTAGTTGTAACAGCCAATAATGAGAACAGAAAGGAGCTGCGTTTTCAATTAAAAATTGAGCCACCCTTCCATCCAGAACACCCACAGCCGAGCCTCTCACCTGAGAAGACAGGCTGCAAGAGCTGCACTCCACGAGTTTTCACAGTAGCCAAGACACCGAAGCAACCCAAATGTCCATCAACAGAAGAATGGATAAGAAGAGCTGGTCCGTGGACACAGTGGACTATTAGCCATGGAAAACAAGGAAACACTGCTCTTTGAGGCACCCGAGATGAGCCTAGAGATCATCACAGAACATGAGTTAAGTCGGAAAGCAAAAGGCATACCGTATGACATCACCTATAGGCGTTATCTAACAGCTGACACAAATGAACATATTTCCACAAAGAAAGACACTCAGAGACTTAGAAAACAAACTAAGCTGATGTAAAATGAAAGGTGGGGGGAATGGATAAATTAAGATTAGTGTCACCATATGTGTACAAATACGTATTAAATATATATATCAAACAGACCGACCATATAGCAAGGGAGGTCACCAGAACACTCTGCAATAATTTACATGTGAAGAGGATCTGTACAAGAATATATATATATATAAAACGTACAAATGAACCAGATTCTGTACATATAGGACCAACAGTATTCTAATCATTACCCCGATTTAAACAAATTAAAAGAGCGAACAAGAAGTAATGTGACATACACTTCTGGGGTTTTTTCCTGGCACATTCCATTGTAATTGACAACCTGGGAACAGGACTTCCAGAAGGCTCTGCTGCCCTAGTAACCAGATGTGGGAATGTAGCAATGCTGACGCCTTGTGGCCGTTTCCCACAGCAGCAGCTTTAAAGTCAGTGCTAATGGTCACTCAATATTCACACCCATTGCAGGCTTGTAAATGACACCTGCCCTCCAAAACAAAATCCTGGGCTCAAAAATCGACCAAAAAAGTCGAAAGAGGGCAACCTTCCAAGAAGACAATTTCGAGAGGTTTATTGTACTCACGGTTTTTTTTTTTCTGTTTTTGTTTAACAGAATAAAAAAAGGCGTGGAAAAATGCTGAACCTTAGGAATTATTAGACACGAAACTACACGTTAAAAAAAGCTATCATGTCACACGACTCAGCATGGCCAGCAGCAAAACTTCTGCAAACAAGAAATGCTGACGGGGTGGTGAAGAAATGCGTACCCTCGGTTCTAAGTGGGACGTGGTAAGAGCCCCTAAGGAAAACACAGTGGAGTTGCCTGGAAAGGGTCAACATTGAGCGACCGTTCAATCAAGCATAGCCACTGCTGGGTCTATCACCTGAGAGGATGAGAATCAAAAAGACACGGGCTGGCAATCCTGCAATCCAGCAATGTTTACCATAGCCAACACTTGGAAGCAATGAAAATGCCCAGCCACAGAGGAATGCAGAAAGGAGCAGTGGTCCATGGACACAATGGAAGAGTACTCCAGTGAAAAGTAGAAATTCCATTTTAAAAACAGATATAAGTAAGGAGACATCAGCTTTGGGGGTTTTCTCCAGACACATCCCACCGTCATTGATAACCGAGGAACACCACTGGCAGGAAGGCCTGTTTCACTAGTTACCAGAGTGGGAAACGCAGAAATGCTGCAGCCCTGTGGCCGTTACCTGCAACGGCAGCTTGAAAACCCGTGCTAATGGTCACTTCGTGTGCACAAGTCCTGGAGGGCTGTCAATGAAACCTGCCCTCAAAATGTCTTGAGGGAGGTAGTGGCCAAAATATTTCAAAAGGCGGCACATAGTTCAAGAAAAGAATGTGATGAGGTAAGCTACACACACAGTTTGAAGAAAAAAAGGGCATCCCTGAAAGCTCGATTTCAAGGCTTTATGAGACGCATGCAAATCCAACCACAGAGGTATCGGCTCACACCAGTCAGAAGAACCATCAGCAACAAGACTACCAACAATTCATGCTGAAGGGGTTGTGGAGAAGTGCATACCCTCTAGGTTAAGTGGGACTTTGCCGCCAGCCGCGGCGGGTCCTCAAAGTGTAGCAACAACCGACGAGAGGGGGTAGGGAACTGAACGCACCAAGGTATGGGATCAGAAGGGCACAAGCAACTGACGCTTGCAAGGCAAGTTTAATAACAAAGCATAGCCGTATATATACCCCTAAAGCAGGGAATTTGCTTCGTCACGCCTTATCGGCATCAGCTGGTTGGTTGGCTTCTCGGCTTAGTCACACCTTATCAGCATCAGCTGTTTGGTTGGCTGCTCGGCTTCTCCCTCAAAGGCACCAATTTCCCCTCCAGGGTTGCTTTTCCTAGCTTTAGGGAACAACCAGGGACTCCCAGTAACTGAGCAGGTCCCTGGAGCGATTTGGCCAAAGACCATCTCCTTTTGTATGTTCATACCATAAAGTCCAGGATGCATACCAAGGAGAGTACAGTCGGGCCCTGAGGCTTAGGAGGGTCTCAGTGGCGCCTTCCTCAGAGGGCAATGCTCGCCACAGGACTTCACCTGGTAAGAGGCACTAATGGGAACAGAATGGAGGTGCCTTTACAAGGTAAACACTGAGTTACGATATGATCCAGCAGGCCCACTCCTGGGCCTATAACCTAAGAACGAAGACAGAAGTGGAAAGACACAGGCAGGCAAATCTGCATTGCAGGAGTATTACAATAGCCAGGACATGGAAGCAAGCAGAAAGTCCATCAACAGATGAGTGGACAAAGAAGAACAGGGACCTGAGCAGATGGAATATTAGCCAAGGAACAAAAGGAAACAATGCCATCAACAGCACCATCGGTGAGGCTAGAGTTCATCACGCACCTTGCAGTAAGTCACAGAGCGAAAGATACATAGCCTACGATATCACTGATAGGTGTTCCCTGAAAATTGATATCACTGAAGATATTTCCACAGAGAAAGGCAATCACAGATGCAATAAACAGATTTATGGTTCACCCATGGACAGGTGTGAGAATTGTGTACATTAGGAAATTGGGTTTAAGAGCGAGATACAAACACAGGTGAAATACAAAATCACCAAAGGCCTACGGAATACCAAGAGAAGAGTACTCAACATTGTGTCATAAGCTACATGGGAAAAGGATCCAAAGAAGACTAGATACGTGTTTATGTGTAAAAGAGCCACATCTTTCACACCTACAACAAGCAAAACATTGTAATCAAACTTGCTGTGAGAAAAAATAAACATTGAATTAAAAAACGAACAGGTCAGTCGTGAGACACAAACTTAAGGGGCTTTTTCCTGGCACAGTCCATTCTAATTGACAACCGAGAATATGACTTCCACGGAGGCTCTGTTGCCCGAGTAACCAGGTTTGGTAAAGGAGACCTGCTGCCGCCTTGTGGCCGTTTCTCAAAACAGCAGCTTTAAACCCAGTGCTAATGGTCACTTGATATTCAAAATCATTGCAGGCCTATAAATGACACCTGCCCTCAAAAACAATTCTTGGGTCGTACATCGAGGAAAAAAACTCAAAAGACGTGCACACTTCAAAACGACAATTTCAAGAGGCATATTTTGCGCACATTTTGTCATCTCTTTCTTTCTTTCTCTTGTGATAAATAAAAGGGCATGGAAAAATGCTCAACATCAGGAATTAATAAAGCCATGCAAATCCAGTCGACAAAAACGTTCACCCACCGTCGTCAGAATGATCATCAGCCACAGAGTCTACAAAGAATAAATGCTCAAGGTGTTTTAGAGAACTCTGTGCCCTCTAGCTGCCGCTGGGACGTAACCTGGGAACAGCTAGTAGTGAGAACACCGTGGAGGTGCGTTGAAAGGTAAAAATTGAGCTAACTGATGGGCCTATCTCCCGAGTAGGCCAAAATCAAAAAGACACAGGCTGGCCGTCCTGCACTGCAGCAACATGTACCATCGCCAAGACTTGGAAGAAACCCAAATGTCCATCAACAGAACAATGCACCAAGAAGAAGGGGGCCCATGTGCACAATGGAACATGAGCCACGGAAAAGCATGCAACAGTGCCGCTGGCACCACCGTAGAAGGATCTAGAGATACCCACCCAAAAGGAAGTACGAAAGAAACCGAAATAGAAATATCCTATGACATCACTTATAGCTGTTACTTCAACATTGATACCCATGAAGTCATTTCCAAGAGAAGGCCGTGCATAGATGCAGAAAACCAACTATGCTTAACCAAGTGGAAAGGTGTAAGGAATGTATGAATTTGGATATGGGGGTTTACAGACATGTACTGATACATATGAAATATATAATCACAAAATACCTAAGGAATACCAGGAGAGCTCGACTCAACACTCTGTAATAACCTACACGGGAAAGGATCCAAAGATGAATAGATTGATACATACATATGATGAACCAGATGCAGTACACCTAGAACACACACCACATTTTTATCCAATTGGCTGTGATACTAGATAACAATTAAATTTTAAAAAACACACAAGAAGTAAGGAGATATAAGCTCTTGGGGGTTTGCCCTGACACACTGCACTCTCATTTGCAGCCTACTAACACAATTTCCAGGAAGCCTCTGTTGCAGGAAAACCCAGAGTTGGAAATGGAGAAATGCTGCCGCCTTGTGGCCGTTTCCCGCAAGAGCGGCTTCAAACGCATAGCTATGGGTCACTTAACATTCATAAGGACTCAGGCCTCTAAAAGACACCTGCCCTCAAAAAAAAAAAATGTCCTGAGCTCGGCCGTGGCCAAAAAATTCAAAGCAGGCAAATGTGTCAAAGAGATAGTATGATAGAGGTAAGTTTTACTCACTCTTTATCAAAAAAAGGAAAATGGAGAAAAGCTCAACATCAGGAATCATCAGACTCCTCTAACCTACAAAAAGCTTTCAGCTCACCCAAGTTAACTACTGTCAGCCAAAAGACTACAAACAATAAATGCTGAAGGGGTTTTAGAGAACTCTGTTCCCTCTGTCTGTGGAGGACATGTCTAGTTGTAACAGCCAATAATGAGAACAGAAAGGAGCTGCGTTTTCAATTAAAAATTGAGCCACCCTTCCATCCAGAACACCCACAGCCGAGCCTCTCACCTGAGAAGACAGGCTGCAAGAGCTGCACTCCACGAGTTTTCACAGTAGCCAAGACACCGAAGCAACCCAAATGTCCATCAACAGAAGAATGGATAAGAAGAGCTGGTCCGTGGACACAGTGGACTATTATCCATGGAAAACAAGGAAACACTGCTCTTTGAGGCACCCGAGATGAGCCTAGAGATCATCACAGAACATGAGTTAAGTCGGAAAGCAAAAGGCATACCGTATGACATCACCTATAGGCGTTATCTAACAGCTGACACAAATGAACATATTTCCACAAAGAAAGACACTCAGAGACTTAGAAAACAAACTAAGCTGATGTAAAATGAAAGGTGGGGGGAATGGATAAATTAAGATTAGTGTCACCATATGTGTACAAATACGTATTAAATATATATATCAAACAGACCGACCTTATAGCAAGGGAGGTCACCAGAACACTCTGCAATAATTTACATGTGAAGAGGATCTGTACAAGAATATATATATATATATATAAAACGTACAAATGAACCAGATTCTGTACATATAGGACCAACAGTATTCTAATCATTACCCCGATTTAAACAAATTAAAAGAGCGAACAAGAAGTAATGTGACATACACTTCTGGGGTTTTTTCCTGGCACATTCCATTCTAATTGACAACCTGGGAACAGGACTTCCAGAAGGCTCTGCTGCCCTAGTAACCAGATGTGGGAATGTAGCAATGCTGACGCCTTGTGGCCGTTTCCCACAGCAGCAGCTTTAAAGTCAGTGCTAATGGTCACTCAATATTCACACCCATTGCAGGCTTGTAAATGACACCTGCCCTCCAAAACAAAATCCTGGGGTCGAAAATCGACCAAAAAAGTCGAAAGAGGGCAACCTTCCAAGAAGACAATTTCGAGAGGTTTATTGTACTCACGGTTTTTTTTTTCTGTTTTTGTTTAACAGAATAAAAAAAGGCGTGGAAAAATGCTGAACCTTAGGAATTATTAGACACGAAAATACACGTTACAAAAACCTATCATGTCACACGACTCAGCATGGCCAGCAGCAAAACTTCTGCAAACAAGAAATGCTGACGGGGTGGTGAAGAAATGCGTACCCTCGGTTCTAAGTGGGACGTGGTAAGAGCCCCTAAGGAAAACACAGTGGAGTTGCCTGGAAAGGGTCAACATTGAGCGACCGTTCAATCAAGCATAGCCACTGCTGGGTCTATCACCTGAGAGGATGAGAATCAAAAAGACACGGGCTGGCAATCCTGCAATCCAGCAATGTTTACCATAGCCAACACTTGGAAGCAATGAAAATGCCCAGCCACAGAGGAATGCAGAAAGGAGCAGTGGTCCATGGACACAATGGAAGAGTACTCCAGTGAAAAGTAGAAATTCCATTTTAAAAACAGATATAAGTAAGGAGACATCAGCTTTGGGGGTTTTCTCCAGACACATCCCACCGTCATTGATAACCGAGGAAAACCACTGGCAGGAAGGCCTGTTTCACTAGTTACCAGAGTGGGAAACGCAGAAATGCTGCAGCCCTGTGGCCGTTACGTGCAACGGCAGCTTGAAAACCCGTGCTAATGGTCACTTCGTGTGCACAAGTCCTGGAGGGCTGTCAATGAAACCTGCCCTCAAAATGTCTTGAGGGAGGTAGTGGCCAAAATATTTCAAAAGGCGGCACATAGTTCAAGAAAAGAATGTGATGAGGTAAGCTACACACACAGTTTGAAGAAAAAAAGGGCATCCCTGAAAGCTCGATTTCAAGGCTTTATGAGACGCATGCAAATCCAACCACAGAGGTATCGGCTCACACCAGTCAGAAGAACCATCAGCAACAAGACTACCAACAATTCATGCTGAAGGGGTTGTGGAGAAGTGCATACCCTCTAGGTTAAGTGGGACTTTCCCGCCAGCCGCGGCGGGTCCTCAAAGTGTAGCAACAACCGACGAGAGGGGGTAGGGAACTGAACGCACCAAGGTATGGGATCAGAAGGGCACAAGCAACTGACGCTTGCAAGGCAAGTTTAATAACAAAGCATAGCCGTATATATACCCCTAAAGCAGGGAATTTGCTTCGTCACGCCTTATCGGCATCAGCTGGTTGGTTGGCTTCTCGGCTTAGTCACACCTTATCAGCATCAGCTGTTTGGTTGGCTGCTCGGCTTCTCCCTCAAAGGCACCAATTTCCCCTCCAGGGTTGCTTTTCCTAGCTTTAGGGAACAACCAGGGACTCCCAGTAACTGAGCAGGTCCCTGGAGCGATTTGGCCAAAGACCATCTCCTTTTGTATGTTCATACCATAAAGTCCAGGATGCATACCAAGGAGAGTACAGTCGGGCCCTGAGGCTTAGGAGGGTCTCAGTGGCGCCTTCCTCAGAGGGCAATGCTCGCCACAGGACTTCACCTGGTAAGAGGCACTAATGGGAACAGAATGGAGGTGCCTTTACAAGGTAAACACTGAGTTACGATATGATCCAGCAGGCCCACTCCTGGGCCTATAACCTAAGAACGAAGACAGAAGTGGAAAGACACAGGCAGGCAAATCTGCATTGCAGGAGTATTACAATAGCCAGGACATGGAAGCAAGCAGAAAGTCCATCAACAGATGAGTGGACAAAGAAGAACAGGGACCTGAGCAGATGGAATATTAGCCAAGGAACAAAAGGAAACAATGCCATCAACAGCACCATCGGTGAGGCTAGAGTTCATCACGCACCTTGCAGTAAGTCACAGAGCGAAAGATACATAGCCTACGATATCACTGATAGGTGTTCCCTGAAAATTGATATCACTGAAGATATTTCCACAGAGAAAGGCAATCACAGATGCAATAAACAGATTTATGGTTCACCCATGGACAGGTGTGAGAATTGTGTACATTAGGAAATTGGGTTTAAGAGCGAGATACAAACACAGGTGAAATACAAAATCACCAAAGGCCTACGGAATACCAAGAGAAGAGTACTCAACATTGTGTCATAAGCTACATGGGAAAAGGATCCAAAGAAGACTAGATACGTGTTTATGTGTAAAAGAGCCACATCTTTCACACCTACAACAAGCAAAACATTGTAATCAAACTTGCTGTGAGAAAAAATAAACATTGAATTAAAAAACGAACAGGTCAGTCGTGAGACACAAACTTAAGGGGCTTTTTCCTGGCACAGTCCATTCTAATTGACAACCGAGAATACGACTTCCACGGAGGCTCTGTTGCCCGAGTAACCAGGTTTGGTAAAGGAGACCTGCTGCCGCCTTGTGGCCGTTTCTCAAAACAGCAGCTTTAAACCCAGTGCTAATGGTCACTTGATATTCAAAATCATTGCAGGCCTATAAATGACACCTGCCCTCAAAAACAATTCTTGGGTCGTACATCGAGGAAAAAAACTCAAAAGACGTGCACACTTCAAAACGACAATTTCAAGAGGCATATTTTGCGCACATTTTGTCATCTCTTTCTTTCTTTCTCTTGTGATAAATAAAAGGGCATGGAAAAATGCTCAACATCAGGAATTAATAAAGCCATGCAAATCCAGTCGACAAAAACGTTCACCCACCGTCGTCAGAATGATCATCAGCCACAGAGTCTACAAAGAATAAATGCTCAAGGTGTTTTAGAGAACTCTGTGCCCTCTAGCTGCCGCTGGGACGTAACCTGGGAACAGCTAGTAGTGAGAACACCGTGGAGGTGCGTTGAAAGGTAAAAATTGAGCTAACTGATGGGCCTATCTCCCGAGTAGGCCAAAATCAAAAAGACACAGGCTGGCCGTCCTGCACTGCAGCAACATGTACCATCGCCAAGACTTGGAAGAAACCCAAATGTCCATCAACAGAACAATGCACCAAGAAGAAGGGGGCCCATGTGCACAATGGAACATGAGCCACGGAAAAGCATGCAACAGTGCCGCTGGCACCACCGTAGAAGGATCTAGAGATACCCACCCAAAAGGAAGTACGAAAGAAACCGAAATAGAAATATCCTATGACATCACTTATAGCTGTTACTTCAACATTGATACCCATGAAGTCATTTCCAAGAGAAGGCCGTGCATAGATGCAGAAAACCAACTATGCTTAACCAAGTGGAAAGGTGTAAGGAATGTATGAATTTGGATATGGGGGTTTACAGACATGTACTGATACATATGAAATATATAATCACAAAATACCTAAGGAATACCAGGAGAGCTCGACTCAACACTCTGTAATAACCTACACGGGAAAGGATCCAAAGATGAATAGATTGATACATACATATGATGAACCAGATGCAGTACACCTAGAACACACACCACATTTTTATCCAATTGGCTGTGATACTAGATAACAATTAAATTTTAAAAAACACACAAGAAGTAAGGAGATATAAGCTCTTGGGGGTTTGCCCTGACACACTGCACTCTCATTTGCAGCCTACTAACACAATTTCCAGGAAGCCTCTGTTGCAGGAAAACCCAGAGTTGGAAATGGAGAAATGCTGCCGCCTTGTGGCCGTTTCCCGCAAGAGCGGCTTCAAACGCATAGCTATGGGTCACTTAACATTCATAAGGACTCAGGCCTCTAAAAGACACCTGCCCTCAAAAAAAAAAAATGTCCTGAGCTCGGCCGTGGCCAAAAAAATTCAAAGCAGGCAAATGTGTCAAAGAGATAGTATGATAGAGGTAAGTTTTACTCACTCTTTATCAAAAAAAGGAAAATGGAGAAAAGCTCAACATCAGGAATCATCAGACTCCTCTAACCTACAAAAAGCTTTCAGCTCACCCAAGTTAACTACCGTCAGCCAAAAGACTACAAACAATAAATGCTGAAGGGGTTTTAGAGAACTCTGTTCCCTCTGTCTGTGGAGGACATGTCTAGTTGTAACAGCCAATAATGAGAACAGAAAGGAGCTGCGTTTTCAATTAAAAATTGAGCCACCCTTCCATCCAGAACACCCACAGCCGAGCCTCTCACCTGAGAAGACAGGCTGCAAGAGCTGCACTCCACGAGTTTTCACAGTAGCCAAGACACCGAAGCAACCCAAATGTCCATCAACAGAAGAATGGATAAGAATAGCTGGTCCGTGGACACAGTGGACTATTATCCATGGAAAACAAGGAAACACTGCTCTTTGAGGCACCCGAGATGAGCCTAGAGATCATCACAGAACATGAGTTAAGTCGGAAAGCAAAAGGCATACCGTATGACATCACCTATAGGCGTTATCTAACAGCTGACACAAATGAACATATTTCCACAAAGAAAGACACTCAGAGACTTAGAAAACAAACTAAGCTTAAGTAAAATGAAAGGTGGGGGGAATGGATAAATTAAGATTAGTGTCACCATATGTGTACAAATACGTATTAAATATATATATCAAACAGACCGACCATATAGCAAGGGAGGTCACCAGAACACTCTGCAATAATTTACATGTGAAGAGGATCTGTACAAGAATATATATATATATAAAACGTACAAATGAACCAGATTCTGTACATATAGGACCAACAGTATTCTAATCATTACCCCGATTTAAACAAATTAAAAGAGCGAACAAGAAGTAATGTGACATACACTTCTGGGGTTTTTTCCTGGCACATTCCATTCTAATTGACAACCTGGGAACAGGACTTCCAGAAGGCTCTGCTGCCCTAGTAACCAGATGTGGGAATGTAGCAATGCTGACGCCTTGTGGCCGTTTCCCACAGCAGCAGCTTTAAAGTCAGTGCTAATGGTCACTCAATATTCACACCCATTGCAGGCTTGTAAATGACACCTGCCCTCCAAAACAAAATCCTGGGCTCAAAAATCGACCAAAAAAGTCGAAAGAGGGCAACCTTCCAAGAAGACAATTTCGAGAGGTTTATTGTACTCACGGTTTTTTTTTTTCTGTTTTTGTTTAACAGAATAAAAAAAGGCGTGGAAAAATGCTGAACCTTAGGAATTATTAGACACGAAACTACACGTTAAAAAAAGCTATCATGTCACACGACTCAGCATGGCCAGCAGCAAAACTTCTGCAAACAAGAAATGCTGACGGGGTGGTGAAGAAATGCGTACCCTCGGTTCTAAGTGGGACGTGGTAAGAGCCCCTAAGGAAAACACAGTGGAGTTGCCTGGAAAGGGTCAACATTGAGCGACCGTTCAATCAAGCATAGCCACTGCTGGGTCTATCACCTGAGAGGATGAGAATCAAAAAGACACGGGCTGGCAATCCTGCAATCCAGCAATGTTTACCATAGCCAACACTTGGAAGCAATGAAAATGCCCAGCCACAGAGGAATGCAGAAAGGAGCAGTGGTCCATGGACACAATGGAAGAGTACTCCAGTGAAAAGTAGAAATTCCATTTTAAAAACAGATATAAGTAAGGAGACATCAGCTTTGGGGGTTTTCTCCAGACACATCCCACCGTCATTGATAACCGAGGAACACCACTGGCAGGAAGGCCTGTTTCACTAGTTACCAGAGTGGGCAACGCAGAAATGCTGCAGCCCTGTGGCCGTTACGTGCAACGGCAGCTTGAAAACCCGTGCTAATGGTCACTTCGTGTGCACAAGTCCTGGAGGGCTGTCAATGAAACCTGCCCTCAAAATGTCTTGAGGGAGGTAGTGGCCAAAATATTTCAAAAGGCGGCACATAGTTCAAGAAAAGAATGTGATGAGGTAAGCTACACACACAGTTTGAAGAAAAAAAGGGCATCCCTGAAAGCTCAATTTCAAGGCTTTATGAGACGCATGCAAATCCAACCACAGAGGTATCGGCTCACACCAGTCAGAAGAACCATCAGCAACAAGACTACCAACAATTCATGCTGAAGGGGTTGTGGAGAAGTGCATACGCTCTAGGTTAAGTGGGACTTTGCCGCCAGCCGCGGCGGGTCCTCAAAGTGTAGCAACAACCGACGAGAGGGGGTAGGGAACTGAACGCACCAAGGTATGGGATCAGAAGGGCACAAGCAACTGACGCTTGCAAGGCAAGTTTAATAACAAAGCATAGCCGTATATATACCCCTAAAGCAGGGAATTTGCTTCGTCACACCTTATCAGCATCAGCTGTTTGGTTGGCTGCTCGGCTTCTCCCTCAAAGGCACCAATTTCCCCTCCAGGGTTGCTTTTCCTAGCTTTAGGGAACAACCAGGGACTCCCAGTAACTGAGCAGGTCCCTGGAGCGATTTGGCCAAAGACCATCTCCTTTTGTATGTTCATACCATAAAGTCCAGGATGCATACCAAGGAGAGTACAGTCGGGCCCTGAGGCTTAGGAGGGTCTCAGTGGCGCCTTCCTCAGAGGGCAATGCTCGCCACAGGACTTCACCTGGTAAGAGGCACTAATGGGAACAGAATGGAGGTGCCTTTACAAGGTAAACACTGAGTTACGATATGATCCAGCAGGCCCACTCCTGGGCCTATAACCTAAGAACGAAGACAGAAGTGGAAAGACACAGGCAGGCAAATCTGCATTGCAGGAGTATTACAATAGCCAGGACATGGAAGCAAGCAGAAAGTCCATCAACAGATGAGTGGACAAAGAAGAACAGGGACCTGAGCAGATGGAATATTAGCCAAGGAACAAAAGGAAACAATGCCATCAACAGCACCATCGGTGAGGCTAGAGTTCATCACGCACCTTGCAGTAAGTCACAGAGCGAAAGATACATAGCCTACGATATCACTGATAGGTGTTCCCTGAAAATTGATATCACTGAAGATATTTCCACAGAGAAAGGCAATCACAGATGCAATAAACAGATTTATGGTTCACCCATGGACAGGTGTGAGAATTGTGTACATTAGGAAATTGGGTTTAAGAGCGAGATACAAACACAGGTGAAATACAAAATCACCAAAGGCCTACGGAATACCAAGAGAAGAGTACTCAACATTGTGTCATAAGCTACATGGGAAAAGGATCCAAAGAAGACTAGATACGTGTTTATGTGTAAAAGAGCCACATCTTTCACACCTACAACAAGCAAAACATTGTAATCAAACTTGCTGTGAGAAAAAATAAACATTGAATTAAAAAACGAACAGGTCAGTCGTGAGACACAAACTTAAGGGGCTTTTGCCTGGCACAGTCCATTCTAATTGACAACCGAGAATACGACTTCCACGGAGGCTCTGTTGCCCGAGTAACCAGGTTTGGTAAAGGAGACCTGCTGCCGCCTTGTGGCCGTTTCTCAAAACAGCAGCTTTAAACCCAGTGCTAATGGTCACTTGATATTCAAAATCATTGCAGGCCTATAAATGACACCTGCCCTCAAAAACAATTCTTGGGTCGTACATCGAGGAAAAAAACTCAAAAGACGTGCACACTTCAAAACGACAATTTCAAGAGGCATATTTTGCGCACATTTTGTCATCTCTTTCTTTCTTTCTCTTGTGATAAATAAAAGGGCATGGAAAAATGCTCAACATCAGGAATTAATAAAGCCATGCAAATCCAGTCGACAAAAACGTTCACCCACCGTCGTCAGAATGATCATCAGCCACAGAGTCTACAAAGAATAAATGCTCAAGGTGTTTTAGAGAACTCTGTGCCCTCTAGCTGCCGCTGGGACGTAACCTGGGAACAGCTAGTAGTGAGAACACCGTGGAGGTGCGTTGAAAGGTAAAAATTGAGCTAACTGATGGGCCTATCTCCCGAGTAGGCCAAAATCAAAAAGACACAGGCTGGCCGTCCTGCACTGCAGCAACATGTACCATCGCCAAGACTTGGAAGAAACCCAAATGTCCATCAACAGAACAATGCACCAAGAAGAAGGGGGCCCATGTGCACAATGGAACATGAGCCACGGAAGAGCATGCAACAGTGCCGCTGGCACCACCGTAGAAGGATCTAGAGATACCCACCCAAAAGGAAGTACGAAAGAAACCGAAATAGAAATATCCTATGACATCACTTATAGCTGTTACTTCAACATTGATACCCATGAAGTCATTTCCAAGAGAAGGCTGTGCATAGATGCAGAAAACCAACTATGCTTAACCAAGTGGAAAGGTGTAAGGAATGTATGAATTTGGATATGGGGGTTTACAGACATGTACTGATACATATGAAATATATAATCACAAAATACCTAAGGAATACCAGGAGAGGTCGACTCAACACTCTGTAATAACCTACACGGGAAAGGATCCAAAGATGAATAGATTGATACATACATATGATGAACCAGATGCAGTACACCTAGAACACACACCACATTTTTATCCAATTGGCTGTGATACTAGATAACAATTAAATTTTAAAAAACACACAAGAAGTAAGGAGATATAAGCTCTTGGGGGTTTGCCCTGACACACTGCACTCTCATTTGCAGCCTACTAACACAATTTCCAGGAAGCCTCTGTTGCAGGAAAACCCAGAGTTGGAAATGGAGAAATGCTGCCGCCTTGTGGCCGTTTCCCGCAAGAGCGGCTTCAAACGCATAGCTATGGGTCACTTAACATTCATAAGGACTCAGGCCTCTAAAAGACACCTGCCCTCAAAAAAAAAAATGTCCTGAGCTCGGCCGTGGCCAAAAAAATTCAAAGCAGGCAAATGTGTCAAAGAGATAGTATGATAGAGGTAAGTTTTACTCACTCTTTATCAAAAAAAGGAAAATGGAGAAAAGCTCAACATCAGGAATCATCAGACTCCTCTAACCTACAAAAAGCTTTCAGCTCACCCAAGTTAACTACCGTCAGCCAAAAGACTACAAACAATAAATGCTGAAGGGGTTTTAGAGAACTCTGTTCCCTCTGTCTGTGGAGGACATGTCTAGTTGTAACAGCCAATAATGAGAACAGAAAGGAGCTGCGTTTTCAATTAAAAATTGAGCCACCCTTCCATCCAGAACACCCACAGCCGAGCCTCTCACCTGAGAAGACAGGCTGCAAGAGCTGCACTCCACGAGTTTTCACAGTAGCCAAGACACCGAAGCAACCCAAATGTCCATCAACAGAAGAATGGATAAGAAGAGCTGGTCCGTGGACACAGTGGACTATTAGCCATGGAAAACAAGGAAACACTGCTCTTTGAGGCACCCGAGATGAGCCTAGAGATCATCACAGAACATGAGTTAAGTCGGAAAGCAAAAGGCATACCGTATGACATCACCTATAGGCGTTATCTAACAGCTGACACAAATGAACATATTTCCACAAAGAAAGACACTCAGAGACTTAGAAAACAAACTAAGCTGATGTAAAATGAAAGGTGGGGGGAATGGATAAATTAAGATTAGTGTCACCATATGTGTACAAATACGTATTAAATATATATATCAAACAGACCGACCATATAGCAAGGGAGGTCACCAGAACACTCTGCAATAATTTACATGTGAAGAGGATCTGTACAAGAATATATATATATATATAAAACGTACAAATGAACCAGATTCTGTACATATAGGACCAACAGTATTCTAATCATTACCCCGATTTAAACAAATTAAAAGAGCGAACAAGAAGTAATGTGACATACACTTCTGGGGTTTTTTCCTGGCACATTCCATTCTAATTGACAACCTGGGAACAGGACTTCCAGAAGGCTCTGCTGCCCTAGTAACCAGATGTGGGAATGTAGCAATGCTGACGCCTTGTGGCCGTTTCCCACAGCAGCAGCTTTAAAGTCAGTGCTAATGGTCACTCAATATTCACACCCATTGCAGGCTTGTAAATGACACCTGCCCTCCAAAACAAAATCCTGGGGTCGAAAATCGACCAAAAAAGTCCAAAGAGGGCAACCTTCCAAGAAGACAATTTCGAGAGGTTTATTGTACTCACGGGGTTTTTTTTTCTGTTTTTGTTTAACAGAATAAAAAAAGGCGTGGAAAAATGCTGAACCTTAGGAATTATTAGACACGAAAATACACGTTACAAAAACCTATCATGTCACACGACTCAGCATGGCCAGCAGCAAAACTTCTGCAAACAAGAAATGCTGACGGGGTGGTGAAGAAATGCGTACCCTCGGTTCTAAGTGGGACGTGGTAAGAGCCCCTAAGGAAAACACAGTGGAGTTGCCTGGAAAGGGTCAACATTGAGCGACCGTTCAATCAAGCATAGCCACTGCTGGGTCTATCACCTGAGAGGATGAGAATCAAAAAGACACGGGCTGGCAATCCTGCAATCCAGCAATGTTTACCATAGCCAACACTTGGAAGCAATGAAAATGCCCAGCCACAGAGGAATGCAGAAAGGAGCAGTGGTCCATGGACACAATGGAAGAGTACTCCAGTGAAAAGTAGAAATTCCATTTTAAAAACAGATATAAGTAAGGAGACATCAGCTTTGGGGGTTTTCTCTAGACACATCCCACCGTCATTGATAACCAAGGAACACCACTGGCAGGAAGGCCTGTTTCACTAGTTACCAGAGTGGGCAACGCAGAAATGCTGCAGCCCTGTGGCCGTTACGTGCAACGGCAGCTTGAAAACCCGTGCTAATGGTCACTTCGTGTGCACAAGTCCTGGAGGGCTGTCAATGAAACCTGCCCTCAAAATGTCTTGAGGGAGGTAGTGGCCAAAATATTTCAAAAGGCGGCACATAGTTCAAGAAAAGAATGTGATGAGGTAAGCTACACACACAGTTTGAAGAAAAAAAGGGCATCCCTGAAAGCTCAATTTCAAGGCTTTATGAGACGCATGCAAATCCAACCACAGAGGTATCGGCTCACACCAGTCAGAAGAACCATCAGCAACAAGACTACCAACAATTCATGCTGAAGGGGTTGTGGAGAAGTGCATACATACCCTCTAGGTTAAGTGGGACTTTGCCGCCAGCCGCGGCGGGTCCTCAAAGTGTAGCAACAACCGACGAGAGGGGGTAGGGAACTGAACGCACCAAGGTATGGGATCAGAAGGGCACAAGCAACTGACGCTTGCAAGGCAAGTTTAATAACAAAGCATAGCCGTATATATACCCCTAAAGCAGGGAATTTGCTTCGTCACGCCTTATCGGCATCAGCTGGTTGGTTGGCTTCTCGGCTTAGTCACACCTTATCAGCATCAGCTGGTTGGTTGGCTGCTCGGCTTCTCCCTCAAAGGCACCAATTTCCCCTCCAGGGTTGCTTTTCCTAGCTTTAGGGAACAACCAGGGACTCCCAGTAACTGAGCAGGTCCCTGGAGCGTTTTGGCCAAAGGCCATCTCCTTTTGTATGTTCATACCATAAAGTCCAGGATGCATACCAAGGAGAGTACAGTCGGGCCCTGAGGCTTATGAGGGTCTTAGTGGCGCCTTCCTCAGAGGGCAATGCTCGCCACAGGACTTCACCTGGTAAGAGGCACTAATGGGAACAGAATGGAGGTGCCTTTACAAGGTAAACACTGAGTTACGATATGATCCAGCAGGCCCACTCCTGGGCCTATAACCTAAGAACGAAGACAGAAGTGGAAAGACACAGGCAGGCAAATCTGCATTGCAGGAGTATTACAATAGCCAGGACATGGAAGCAAGCAGAAAGTCCATCAACAGATGAGTGGACAAAGAAGAACAGGGACCTGAACAGATGGAATATTAGCCAAGGAACAAAAGGAAACAATGCCATCAACAGCACCATCGGTGAGGCTAGAGTTCATCACGCACCTTGCAGTAAGTCACAGAGCGAAAGATACATAGCCTACGATATCAGTTATAGGTGTTCCCTGAAAATTGATATCACTGAAGATATTTCCACAGAGAAAGGCAATCACAGATGCAATAAACAGATTTATGGTTCACCCATGGACAGGTGTGAGAATTGTGTACATTAGGAAATTGAGTTTAAGAGCGAGATACAAACACAGGTGAAATACAAAATCACCAAAGGCCTACGGAATACCAAGAGAAGAGTACTCAACATTGTGTCATAAGCTACATGGGAAAAGGATCCAAAGAAGACTAGATACGTGTTTATGTGTAAAAGAGCCACATCTTTCACACCTACAACAAGCAAAACATTGTAATCAAACTTGCTGTGAGAAAAATAAACATTGAATTAAAAAACGAACAGGTCAGTCGTGAGACACAAACTTAAGGGGCTTTTGCCTGGCACAGTCCATTCTAATTGACAACCGAGAATACGACTTCCACGGAGGCTCTGTTGCCCGAGTAACCAGGTTTGGTAAAGGAGACCTGCTGCCGCCTTGTGGCCGTTTCTCAAAACAGCAGCTTTAAACCCAGTGCTAATGGTCACTTGATATTCAAAATCATTGCAGGCCTATAAATGACACCTGCCCTCAAAAACAATTCTTGGGTCGTACATCGAGGAAAAAAACTCAAAAGACGTGCACACTTCAAAACGACAATTTCAAGAGGCATATTTTGCGCACATTTTGTCATCTCTTTCTTTCTTTCTCTTGTGATAAATAAAAGGGCATGGAAAAATGCTCAACATCAGGAATTAATAAAGCCATGCAAATCCAGTCGACAAAAACGTTCACCCACCGTCGTCAGAATGATCATCAGCCACAGAGTCTACAAAGAATAAATGCTCAAGGTGTTTTAGAGAACTCTGTGCCCTCTAGCTGCCGCTGGGACGTAACCTGGGAACAGCTAGTAGTGAGAACACCGTGGAGGTGCGTTGAAAGGTAAAAATTGAGCTAACTGATGGGCCTATCTCCCGAGTAGGCCAAAATCAAAAAGACACAGGCTGGCCGTCCTGCACTGCAGCAACATGTACCATCGCCAAGACTTGGAAGAAACCCAAATGTCCATCAACAGAACAATGCACCAAGAAGAAGGGGGCCCATGTGCACAATGGAACATGAGCCACGGAAGAGCATGCAACAGTGCCGCTGGCACCACCGTAGAAGGATCTAGAGATACCCACCCAAAAGGAAGTACGAAAGAAACCGAAATAGAAATATCCTATGACATCACTTATAGCTGTTACTTCAACATTGATACCCATGAAGTCATTTCCAAGAGAAGGCCGTGCATAGATGCAGAAAACCAACTATGCTTAACCAAGTGGAAAGGTGTAAGGAATGTATGAATTTGGATATGGGGGTTTACAGACATGTACTGATACATATGAAATATATAATCACAAAATACCTAAGGAATACCAGGAGAGCTCGACTCAACACTCTGTAATAACCTACACGGGAAAGGATCCAAAGATGAATAGATTGATACATACATATGATGAACCAGATGCAGTACACCTAGAACACACACCACATTTTTATCCAATTGGCTGTGATACTAGATAACAATTAAATTTTAAAAAACACACAAGAAGTAAGGAGATATAAGCTCTTGGGGGTTTGCCCTGACACACTGCACTCTCATTTGCAGCCTACTAACACAATTTCCAGGAAGCCTCTGTTGCAGGAAAACCCAGAGTTGGAAATGGAGAAATGCTGCCGCCTTGTGGCCGTTTCCCGCAAGAGCGGCTTCAAACGCATAGCTATGGGTCACTTAACATTCATAAGGACTCAGGCCTCTAAAAGACACCTGCCCTCAAAAAAAAAAATGTCCTGAGCTCGGCCGTGGCCAAAAAAATTCAAAGCAGGCAAATGTGTCAAAGAGATAGTATGATAGAGGTAAGTTTTACTCACTCTTTATCAAAAAAAGGAAAATGGAGAAAAGCTCAACATCAGGAATCATCAGACTCCTCTAACCTACAAAAAGCTTTCAGCTCACCCAAGTTAACTACCGTCAGCCAAAAGACTACAAACAATAAATGCTGAAGGGGTTTTAGAGAACTCTGTTCCCTCTGTCTGTGGAGGACATGTCTAGTTGTAACAGCCAATAATGAGAACAGAAAGGAGCTGCGTTTTCAATTAAAAATTGAGCCACCCTTCCATCCAGAACACCCACAGCCGAGCCTCTCACCTGAGAAGACAGGCTGCAAGAGCTGCACTCCACGAGTTTTCACAGTAGCCAAGACACCGAAGCAACCCAAATGTCCATCAACAGAAGAATGGATAAGAAGAGCTGGTCCGTGGACACAGTGGACTATTAGCCATGGAAAACAAGGAAACACTGCTCTTTGAGGCACCCGAGATGAGCCTAGAGATCATCACAGAACATGAGTTAAGTCGGAAAGCAAAAGGCATACCGTATGACATCACCTATAGGCGTTATCTAACAGCTGACACAAATGAACATATTTCCACAAAGAAAGACACTCAGAGACTTAGAAAACAAACTAAGCTGATGTAAAATGAAAGGTGGGGGGAATGGATAAATTAAGATTAGTGTCACCATATGTGTACAAATACGTATTAAATATATATATCAAACAGACCGACCATATAGCAAGGGAGGTCACCAGAACACTCTGCAATAATTTACATGTGAAGAGGATCTGTACAAGAATATATATATATATATAAAACGTACAAATGAACCAGATTCTGTACATATAGGACCAACAGTATTCTAATCATTACCCCGATTTAAACAAATTAAAAGAGCGAACAAGAAGTAATGTGACATACACTTCTGGGGTTTTTTCCTGGCACATTCCATTCTAATTGACAACCTGGGAACAGGACTTCCAGAAGGCTCTGCTGCCCTAGTAACCAGATGTGGGAATGTAGCAATGCTGACGCCTTGTGGCCGTTTCCCACAGCAGCAGCTTTAAAGTCAGTGCTAATGGTCACTCAATATTCACACCCATTGCAGGCTTGTAAATGACACCTGCCCTCCAAAACAAAATCCTGGGGTCGAAAATCGACCAAAAAAGTCCAAAGAGGGCAACCTTCCAAGAAGACAATTTCGAGAGGTTTATTGTACTCACGGGGTTTTTTTTTCTGTTTTTGTTTAACAGAATAAAAAAAGGCGTGGAAAAATGCTGAACCTTAGGAATTATTAGACACGAAAATACACGTTACAAAAACCTATCATGTCACACGACTCAGCATGGCCAGCAGCAAAACTTCTGCAAACAAGAAATGCTGACGGGGTGGTGAAGAAATGCGTACCCTCGGTTCTAAGTGGGACGTGGTAAGAGCCCCTAAGGAAAACACAGTGGAGTTGCCTGGAAAGGGTCAACATTGAGCGACCGTTCAATCAAGCATAGCCACTGCTGGGTCTATCACCTGAGAGGATGAGAATCAAAAAGACACGGGCTGGCAATCCTGCAATCCAGCAATGTTTACCATAGCCAACACTTGGAAGCAATGAAAATGCCCAGCCACAGAGGAATGCAGAAAGGAGCAGTGGTCCATGGACACAATGGAAGAGTACTCCAGTGAAAAGTAGAAATTCCATTTTAAAAACAGATATAAGTAAGGAGACATCAGCTTTGGGGGTTTTCTCCAGACACATCCCACCGTCATTGATAACCGAGGAACACCACTGGCAGGAAGGCCTGTTTCACTAGTTACCAGAGTGGGCAACGCAGAAATGCTGCAGCCCTGTGGCCGTTACGTGCAACGGCAGCTTGAAAACCCGTGCTAATGGTCACTTCGTGTGCACAAGTCCTGGAGGGCTGTCAATGAAACCTGCCCTCAAAATGTCTTGAGGGAGGTAGTGGCCAAAATATTTCAAAAGGCGGCACATAGTTCAAGAAAAGAATGTGATGAGGTAAGCTACACACACAGTTTGAAGAAAAAAAGGGCATCCCTGAAAGCTCAATTTCAAGGCTTTATGAGACGCATGCAAATCCAACCACAGAGGTATCGGCTCACACCAGTCAGAAGAACCATCAGCAACAAGACTACCAACAATTCATGCTGAAGGGGTTGTGGAGAAGTGCATACGCTCTAGGTTAAGTGGGACTTTGCCGCCAGCCGCGGCGGGTCCTCAAAGTGTAGCAACAACCGACGAGAGGGGGTAGGGAACTGAACGCACCAAGGTATGGGATCAGAAGGGCACAAGCAACTGACGCTTGCAAGGCAAGTTTAATAACAAAGCATAGCCGTATATATACCCCTAAAGCAGGGAATTTGCTTCGTCACGCCTTATCGGCATCAGCTGGTTGGTTGGCTGCTCGGCTTCTCCCTCAAAGGCACCAATTTCCCCTCCAGGGTTGCTTTTCCTAGCTTTAGGGAACAACCAGGGACTCCCAGTAACTGAGCAGGTCCCTGGAGCGATTTGGCCAAAGACCATCTCCTTTTGTATGTTCATACCATAAAGTCCAGGATGCATACCAAGGAGAGTACAGTCGGGCCCTGAGGCTTAGGAGGGTCTCAGTGGCGCCTTCCTCAGAGGGCAATGCTCGCCACAGGACTTCACCTGGTAAGAGGCACTAATGGGAACAGAATGGAGGTGCCTTTACAAGGTAAACACTGAGTTACGATATGATCCAGCAGGCCCACTCCTGGGCCTATAACCTAAGAACGAAGACAGAAGTGGAAAGACACAGGCAGGCAAATCTGCATTGCAGGAGTATTACAATAGCCAGGACATGGAAGCAAGCAGAAAGTCCATCAACAGATGAGTGGACAAAGAAGAACAGGGACCTGAACAGATGGAATATTAGCCAAGGAACAAAAGGAAACAATGCCATCAACAGCACCATCGGTGAGGCTAGAGTTCATCACGCACCTTGCATTAAGTCACAGAGCGAAAGATACATAGCCTACGATATCACTTATAGGTGTTCCCTGAAAATTGATATCACTGAAGATATTTCCACAGAGAAAGGCAATCACAGATGCAATAAACAGATTTATGGTTCACCCATGGACAGGTGTGAGAATTGTGTACATTAGGAAATTGGGTTTAAGAGCGAGATACAAACACAGGTGAAATACAAAATCACCAAAGGCCTACGGAATACCAAGAGAAGAGTACTCAACATTGTGTCATAAGCTACATGGGAAAAGGATCCAAAGAAGACTAGATACGTGTTTATGTGTAAAAGAGCCACATCTTTCACACCTACAACAAGCAAAACATTGTAATCAAACTTGCTGTGAGAAAAAATAAACATTGAATTAAAAAACGAACAGGTCAGTCGTGAGACACAAACTTAAGGGGCTTTTTCCTGGCACAGTCCATTCTAATTGACAACCGAGAATACGACTTCCACGGAGGCTCTGTTGCCCGAGTAACCAGGTTTGGTAAAGGAGACCTGCTGCCGCCTTGTGGCCGTTTCTCAAAACAGCAGCTTTAAACCCAGTGCTAATGGTCACTTGATATTCAAAATCATTGCAGGCCTATAAATGACACCTGCCCTCAAAAACAATTCTTGGGTCGTACATCGAGGAAAAAAACTCAAAAGACGTGCACACTTCAAAACGACAATTTCAAGAGGCATATTTTGCGCACATTTTGTCTTCTCTTTCTTTCTTTCTCTTGTGATAAATAAAAGGGCATGGAAAAATGCTCAACATCAGGAAATAAAGCCATGCAAATCCAGTCGACAAAAACGTTCACCCACCGTCGTCAGAATGATCATCAGCCACAGAGTCTACAAAGAATAAATGCTCAAGGTGTTTTAGAGAACTCTGTGCCCTCTAGCTGCCGCTGGGACGTAACCTGGGAACAGCTAGTAGTGAGAACACCGTGGAGGTGCGTTGAAAGGTAAAAATTGAGCTAACTGATGGGCCTATCTCCCGAGTAGACCAAAATCAAAAAGACACAGGCTGGCCGTCCTGCACTGCAGCAACATGTACCATCGCCAAGACTTGGAAGAAACCCAAATGTCCATCAACAGAACAATGCACCAAGAAGAAGGGGGCCCATGTGCACAATGGAACATGAGCCACGGAAAAGCATGCAACAGTGCCGCTGGCACCACCGTAGAAGGATCTAGAGATACCCACCCAAAAGGAAGTACGAAAGAAACCGAAATAGAAATATCCTATGACATCACTTATAGCTGTTACTTCAACATTGATACCCATGAAGTCATTTCCAAGAGAAGGCCGTGCATAGATGCAGAAAACCAACTATGCTTAACCAAGTGGAAAGGTGTAAGGAATGTATGAATTTGGATATGGGGGTTTACAGACATGTACTGATACATATGAAATATATAATCACAAAATACCTAAGGAATACCAGGAGAGGTCGACTCAACACTCTGTAATAACCTACACGGGAAAGGATCCAAAGATGAATAGATTGATACATACATATGATGAACCAGATGCAGTACACCTAGAACACACACCACATTTTTATCCAATTGGCTGTGATACTAGATAACAATTAAATTTTAAAAAACACACAAGAAGTAAGGAGATATAAGCTCTTGGGGGTTTGCCCTGACACACTGCACTCTCATTTGCAGCCTACTAACACAATTTCCAGGAAGCCTCTGTTGCAGGAAAACCCAGAGTTGGAAATGGAGAAATGCTGCCGCCTTGTGGCCGTTTCCCGCAAGAGCGGCTTCAAACGCATAGCTATGGGTCACTTAACATTCATAAGGACTCAGGCCTCTAAAAGACACCTGCCCTCAAAAAAAAAAATGTCCTGAGCTCGGCCGTGGCCAAAAAAATTCAAAGCAGGCAAATGTGTCAAAGAGATAGTATGATAGAGGTAAGTTTTACTCACTCTTTATCAAAAAAAGGAAAATGGCGAAAAGCTCAACATCAGGAATCATCAGACTCCTCTAACCTACAAAAAGCTTTCAGCTCACCCAAGTTAACTACTGTCAGCC
The DNA here is from genome assembly GCF_026419965.1 of Kogia breviceps. Classification (NCBI taxonomy): domain Eukaryota; kingdom Metazoa; phylum Chordata; class Mammalia; order Artiodactyla; family Physeteridae; genus Kogia; species Kogia breviceps. Next base: position 131,066,321 of record NC_081312.1, on the reverse strand, counting down.
AAAAGACTACAAACAATAAATGCTGAAGGGGTTTTAGAGAACTCTGTTCCCTCTGTCTGTGGAGGACATGTCTAGTTGTAACAGCCAATAATGAGAACAGAAAGGAGCTGCGTTTTCAATTAAAAATTGAGCCACCCTTCCATCCAGAACACCCACAGCCGAGCCTCTCACCTGAGAAGACAGGCTGCAAGAGCTGCACTCCACGAGTTTTCACAGTAGCCAAGACACCGAAGCAACCCAAATGTCCATCAACAGAAGAATGGATAAGAAGAGCTGGTCCGTGGACACAGTGGACTATTAGCCATGGAAAACAAGGAAACACTGCTCTTTGAGGCACCCGAGATGAGCCTAGAGATCATCACAGAACATGAGTTAAGTCGGAAAGCAAAAGGCATACCGTATGACATCACCTATAGGCGTTATCTAACAGCTGACACAAATGAACATATTTCCACAAAGAAAGACACTCAGAGACTTAGAAAACAAACTAAGCTGATGTAAAATGAGAGGTGGGGGGAATGGATAAATTAAGATTAGTGTCACCATATGTGTACAAATACGTATTAAATATATATATCAAACAGACCGACCATATAGCAAGGGAGGTCACCAGAACACTCTGCAATAATTTACATGTGAAGAGGATCTGTACAAGAATATATATATATATATAAAACGTACAAATGAACCAGATTCTGTACATATAGGACCAACAGTATTCTAATCATTACCCCGATTTAAACAAATTAAAAGAGCGAACAAGAAGTAATGTGACATACACTTCTGGGGTTTTTTCCTGGCACATTCCATTCTAATTGACAACCTGGGAACAGGACTTCCAGAAGGCTCTGCTGCCCTAGTAACCAGATGTGGGAATGTAGCAATGCTGACGCCTTGTGGCCGTTTCCCACAGCAGCAGCTTTAAAGTCAGTGCTAATGGTCACTCAATATTCACACCCATTGCAGGCTTGTAAATGACACCTGCCCTCCAAAACAAAATCCTGGGGTCGAAAATCGACCAAAAAAGTCCAAAGAGGGCAACCTTCCAAGAAGACAATTTCGAGAGGTTTATTGTACTCACGGGGTTTTTTTTTCTGTTTTTGTTTAACAGAATAAAAAAAGGCGTGGAAAAATGCTGAACCTTAGGAATTATTAGACACGAAAATACACGTTACAAAAACCTATCATGTCACACGACTCAGCATGGCCAGCAGCAAAACTTCTGCAAACAAGAAATGCTGACGGGGTGGTGAAGAAATGCGTACCCTCGGTTCTAAGTGGGACGTGGTAAGAGCCCCTAAGGAAAACACAGTGGAGTTGCCTGGAAAGGGTCAACATTGAGCGACCGTTCAATCAAGCATAGCCACTGCTGGGTCTATCACCTGAGAGGATGAGAATCAAAAAGACACGGGCTGGCAATCCTGCAATCCAGCAATGTTTACCATAGCCAACACTTGGAAGCAATGAAAATGCCCAGCCACAGAGGAATGCAGAAAGGAGCAGTGGTCCATGGACACAATGGAAGAGTACTCCAGTGAAAAGTAGAAATTCCATTTTAAAAACAGATATAAGTAAGGAGACATCAGCTTTGGGGGGTTTCTCCAGACACATCCCACCGTCATTGATAACCGAGGAAAACCACTGGCAGGAAGGTCTGTTTCACAAGTTACCAGAGTGGGAAACGCAGAAATGCTGCAGCCCTCTGGCCGTTACCTGCAACGGCAGCTTGAAAACCCGTGCTAATGGTCACTTCGTGTGCACAAGTTCTGGAGGGCTGTCAATGAAACCTGCCCTCAAAATGTCTTGAGGGAGGTAGTGGCCAAAATATTTCAAAAGGTGGCACATAGTTCAAGAAAAGAATGTGATGAGGTAAGCTACACACACAGTTTGAAGAAAAAAGGACATCCCTGAAAGCTCAATTTCAAGGCTTTATGAGACGCATTCAAATCCAACCACAGAGTTATGGGCTCACACCAGTCAGAAGAACCATCAGCAACAAAACTACCAACAATTCATGCTGAAGGGGTTGTGGAGAAGTGCATACATACCCTCTAGGTTAAGTGGGACTTTGCCGCCAGCCGCGGCGGGTCCTCAAAGTGTAGCAACAACCGACGAGAGGGGGTAGGGAACTGAACGCACCAAGGTATGGGATCAGAAGGGCACAAGCAACTGACGCTTGCAAGGCAAGTTTAATAACAAAGCATAGCCGTATATATACCCCTAAAGCAGGGAATTTGCTTCGTCACGCCTTATCGGCATCAGCTGGTTGGTTGGATTCTCGGCTTAGTCACACCTTATCAGCATCAGCTGGTTGGTTGGCTGCTCGGCTTCTCCCTCAAAGGCACGAATTTCCCCTCCAGGGTTGCTTTTCCTAGCTTTAGGGAACAACCAGGGACTCCCAGTAACTGAGCAGGTCCCTGGAGCGTTTTGGCCAAAGGCCATCTCCTTTTGTATGTTCATACCATAAAGTCCAGGATGCATACCAAGGAGAGTACAGTCGGGCCCTGAGGCTTAGGAGGGTCTTAGTGGCGCCTTCCTCAGAGGGCAATGCTCGCCACAGGACTTCACCTGGTAAGAGGCACTAATGGGAACAGAATGGAGGTGCCTTTACAAGGTAAACACTGAGTTACGATATGATCCGGCAGGCCCACTCCTGGGCCTATAACCTAAGAACGAAGACAGAAGTGGAAAGACACAGGCAGGCAAATCTGCATTGCAGGAGTATTACAATAGCCAGGACATGGAAGCAAGCAGAAAGTCCATCAACAGATGAGTGGACAAAGAAGAACAGGGACCTGAACAGATGGAATATTAGCCAAGGAACAAAAGGAAACAATGCCATCAACAGCACCATCGGTGAGGCTAGAGTTCATCACACACCTTGCAGTAAGTCACAGAGCGAAAGATACATAGCCTACGATATCAGTTATAGGTGTTCCCTGAAAATTGATATCACTGAAGATATTTCCACAGAGAAAGGCAATCACAGATGCAATAAACAGATTTATGGTTCACCCATGGACAGGTGTGAGAATTGTGTACATTAGGAAATTGAGTTTAAGAGCGAGATACAAACACAGGTGAAATACAAAATCACCAAAGGCCTACGGAATACCAAGAGAAGAGTACTCAACATTGTGTCATAAGCTACATGGGAAAAGGATCCAAAGAAGACTAGATACGTGTTTATGTGTAAAAGAGCCACATCTTTCACACCTACAACAAGCAAAACATTGTAATCAAACTTGCTGTGAGAAAAATAAACATTGAATTAAAAAACGAACAGGTCAGTCGTGAGACACAAACTTAAGGGGCTTTTTCCTGGCACAGTCCATTCTAATTGACAACCGAGAATACGACTTCCACGGAGGCTCTGTTGCCCGAGTAACCAGGTTTGGTAAAGGAGACCTGCTGCCGCCTTGTGGCCGTTTCTCAAAACAGCAGCTTTAAACCCAGTGCTAATGGTCACTTGATATTCAAAATCATTGCAGGCCTATAAATGACACCTGCCCTCAAAAACAATTCTTGGGTCGTACATCGAGGAAAATAACTCAAAAGACGTGCACACTTCAAAACGACAATTTCAAGAGGCATATTTTGCGCACATTTTGTCATCTCTTTCTTTCTTTCTCTTGTGATAAATAAAAGGGCATGGAAAAATGCTCAACATCAGGAATTAATAAAGCCATGCAAATCCAGTCGACAAAAACGTTCACCCACCGTCGTCAGAATGATCATCAGCCACAGAGTCTACAAAGAATAAATGCTCAAGGTGTTTTAGAGAACTCTGTGCCCTCTAGCTGCCGCTGGGACGTAACCTGGGAACAGCTAGTAGTGAGAACACCGTGGAGGTGCACTGAAAGGTAAAAATTGAGCTAACTGATGGGCCTATCTCCCGAGTAGACCAAAATCAAAAAGACACAGGCTGGCCGTCCTGCACTGCAGCAACATGTACCATCGCCAAGACTTGGAAGAAACCCAAATGTCCATCAACAGAACAATGCACCAAGAAGAAGGGGGCCCATGTGCACAATGGAACATGAGCCACGGAAAAGCATGCAACAGTGCCACTGGCACCACCGTAGAAGGATCTAGAGATACCCACCCAAAAGGAAGTACGAAAGAAACCGAAATAGAAATATCCTATGACATCACTTATAGCTGTTACTTCAACATTGATACCCATGAAGTCATTTCCAAGAGAAGGCCGTGCATAGATGCAGAAAACCAACTATGCTTAACCAAGTGGAAAGGTGTAAGGAATGTATGAATTTGGATATGGGGGTTTACAGACATGTACTGATACATATGAAATATATAATCACAAAATACCTAAGGAATACCAGGAGAGGTCGACTCAACACTCTGTAATAACCTACACGGGAAAGGATCCAAAGATGAATAGATTGATACATACATATGATGAACCAGATGCAGTACACCTAGAACACACACCACATTTTTATCCAATTGGCTGTGATACTAGATAACAATTAAATTTTAAAAAACACACAAGAAGTAAGGAGATATAAGCTCTTGGGGGTTTGCCCTGACACACTGCACTCTCATTTGCAGCCTACTAACACAATTTCCAGGAAGCCTCTGTTGCAGGAAAACCCAGAGTTGGAAATGGAGAAATGCTGCCGCCTTGTGGCCGTTTCCCGCAAGAGCGGCTTCAAACGCATAGCTATGGGTCACTTAACATTCATAAGGACTCAGGCCTCTAAAAGACACCTGCCCTCAAAAAAAAAAATGTCCTGAGCTCGGCCGTGGCCAAAAAAATTCAAAGCAGGCAAATGTGTCAAAGAGATAGTATGATAGAGGTAAGTTTTACTCACTCTTTATCAAAAAAAGGAAAATGGAGAAAAGCTCAACATCAGGAATCATCAGACTCCTCTAACCTACAAAAAGCTTTCAGCTCACCCAAGTTAACTACCGTCAGCCAAAAGACTACAAACAATAAATGCTGAAGGGGTTTTAGAGAACTCTGTTCCCTCTGTCTGTGGAGGACATGTCTAGTTGTAACAGCCAATAATGAGAACAGAAAGGAGCTGCGTTTTCAATTAAAAATTGAGCCACCCTTCCATCCAGAACACCCACAGCCGAGCCTCTCACCTGAGAAGACAGGCTGCAAGAGCTGCACTCCACGAGTTTTCACAGTAGCCAAGACACCGAAGCAACCCAAATGTCCATCAACAGATGAATGGATAAGAAGAGCTGGTCCGTGGACACAGTGGACTATTAGCCATGGAAAACAAGGAAACACTGCTTTTTGAGGCACCCGAGATGAGCCTAGAGATCATCACAGAACATGAGTTAAGTCGGAAAGCAAAAGGCATACCGTATGACATCACCTATAGGCGTTATCTAACAGCTGACACAAATGAACATATTTCCACAAAGAAAGACACTCAGAGACTTAGAAAACAAACTAAGCTGATGTAAAATGAGAGGTGGGGGGAATGGATAAATTAAGATTAGTGTCACCATATGTGTACAAATACGTATTAAATATATATATCAAACAGACCGACCATATAGCAAGGGAGGTCACCAGAACACTCCGCAATAATTTACATTGGAAGAATATCTGTACAATATATATATATATATGTATATATATATATATATACACATACATAACGTATAAATGAACCAGATTTTTTACACCTAGGACCAACAATATTCTAATCATTAGCGTGATCAAAAGAATTAAAAGAGCGAACAAGAAGTAATGTGACATAAACTTCTGGGGTTTCTTCCTGGCACATTCCGTTCTAATTTACAACCTGGGAACAGGACTTCCAGAAGGGCTGTGCTGCCCGAGTAACTAGATGTGCGAATGTACTGAATTCCCAAAACACAACCGAGTCACGCTTTTAGAAAACACACTTATGCCTGCTTCAGGGGAAAGGTGAGGTGGGGTGACGCATAAAACTCGAGTTTGAAATGAGCACAGATACCCTTCCGAAAACCGAATATGGAATGGACACGACCTACTCCTTGCTCAATCAACTGGACTCACCAGACCCTGTTCATCGCACAAGTATCTATCCGACTAGTAAGCATCTTAAAAGCTAAGTCTTGATATCTCTGTGTAAGTGCATCAAGTGTGTGTAAAGCGGCCTAAAACCAGCAGGGAAAATCAGCTCAGACCCATTCTGAGGATACATTTCCAACACAAAGAAGAAACAAGCAGGGCAAAACAGAGAGAAATTCTTCCAAAATGCGTTCAGGGACTGGCATGCAACCAGGATTGACCACATCTACAGCCCCAGCGGCAGAAGACATAAGGCTGGACACTCTTGGGGCTGAGACGATTGGTGAGGTTGGGAAAGCAAATGCAGACCCTTGAAAGGAATCCTGCGTGCTCCCCATTCCATGGGTCCCAACTCTCCAGGTTCAACGCAATCTTCCGACAGCGAAAGCACTCATTGGAAACCCAGCGGATGCTACACCGTGGGATCGGGAAAGCTTTCTGAAACTCACCTCAGTTTTCATCTCCTGGTGCTCGTGTTCTCCATTCAGGCCCCCTTACTAACAATCTCCCCACTTGGAGACTCGGCGCCTTTCCATGCCTCTTTCGTACCGTCTGCAATTTGTCCGCAGGATGAACTGCAAGAGGGGGAACCAATGAGAGACTCGCTGGAGGTGTTTGGTCGGGCACATGTCACTCTCATTTCCCATCACGAAGAAGAATTCACCAGAGGTTCAGCCTGCCACCGCGGATCGACAATAGGGCGTGAAGCCATCCAGCCGTGTTGCGTCCCACTCACAAAAAAGCGACTTGGCAAATGGAGCTCAGGGGCACTGCACTTCCCAAACCTGCAGAGTTCAAAACGATAACTATCGCCCCAAAATATATTGAGGTCAGGCTACGAAGAGGCGCTGAACGCAAGGCAGAACTGCAGGAAACGGATGTCAACGGGCACATCGGAATGGCCCCGATAGCACATGAAAAACGCCAGAACGTGGACAATGATGCGGTTGGCCAAAAAGGGCGTATGCGTTTTTTCCTGAATATATTCAGGAAAAAACGCATACGCCCTTTTTGGCCAACCAAGCAACCTGGGAGAGCAAATCAGCACTACAAAGAAATCTCTCGCCCCCCCCCTCCCGGGGCAAAAGGGCCAGGCGAAAAAAGTCTAAAAACCAGAAAGGCAGGACAGCCCACGGAGTCAAGGGAGCCTTGTTAAGCTGATGGGCGGGATGTCAATGGCCAACAGCCAATCTTCACAAGTGTATCCTCTTTCCCAAACCATGTAAAACACAGAACCACAGAGCATAGGGCACTTCCACACATGGGCGTTGACCTTGGGAAAATGAAAAAATCAACCAGACACAGGGACCCCAAAGTTGAGGGCTGCTGTCTTGACAACAACCTCCACTCCGGTACACGTTTCATATCCCAGGAAAGAGCCAAGTGGACAAGTGGACAAAGACAAGTGGACAAGTGGACAAGTGGTGCTACGTAGGTCCAATGGAGTGTCACTCAGCCATGAAATCCACGTCATGAGGCTGGTAGCAGCATCCTGAGTGGATTTAGGTACGATCATCCTCAGTGAAATAAGTCCCACAAAAAAAGAAACTTATGATATCACTTATCGAGGGAATGTAAAAATCGCTCCCCATGCACGGAATCCCCAAACAGAACAGAGTCACGCTTTTAGAAAACACACTTATGCCTGCTTCAGGGGAAAGGTGAGGTGGGGTGACGCATAAAACTCGAGTTTGAAATGAGCACAGATACCCTTCCGAAAACCGAATATGGAATGGACACGACCTACTCCTTGCTCAATCAACTGGACTCACCAGACCCTGTTCATGGCACAAGTATCTATCCGACTAGTAAGCATCTTAAAAGCTAAGTCTTGATATCTCTGTGTAAGTGCATCAAGTGTGTGTAAAGCGGCCTAAAACCAGCAGGGAAAATCAGCTCAGACCCATTCTGAGGATACATTTCCAACATAAAGAAGAAACAAGCAGGGCAAAACAGAGAGAACTTCTTCCAAAATGCGTTCAGGGACTGGCATGCAACCAGGATTGACCACATCTACAGCCCCAGCGGCAGAAGACATAAGGCTGGACACTCTTGGGGCTGAGACGATTGGTGAGGTTGGGAAAGCAAATGCAGACCCTTGAAAGGAATCCTGCGTGCTCCCCATTCCATGGGTCCCAACTCTCCAGGTTCAACGCAATCTTCCGACAGCGAAAGCACTCATTGGAAACCCAGCGGATGCTACACCGTGGGATCGGGAAAGCTTTCTGAAACTCACCTCAGTTTTCATCTCCTGGTGCTCGTGTTCTCCATTCAGGCCCCCTTACTAACAATCTCCCCACTTGGAGACTCGGCGCCTTTCCATGCCTCTTTCGTACCGTCTGCAATTTGTCCGCAGGATGAACTGCAAGAGGGGGAACCAATGAGAGACTCGCTGGAGGTGTTTGGTCGGGCACATGTCACTCTCATTTCCCATCACGAAGAAGAATTCACCAGCGGTTCAGCCTGCCACCCCGGATCGACAATAGGGCGTGAAGCCATCCAGCCGTGTTGCGTCCCACTCACAAAAAAGCGACTTGGGAAATGGAGCTCAGGGGCACTGCACTTCCCAAACCTGCAGAGTTCTAAACGATAACTATCGCCCCAAAATATATTGAGGTCAGGCTACGAAGAGGCGCTGAACGCAAGGCAGAACTGCAGGAAACGGATGTCAACGGGTACATCGGAATGGCCCCGATAGCACATGAAGAGCGCCAGAACGTGGACAATGATGCGGTTGGCCAAAAAGGGCGTATGCGTTTTTTCCTGAATATATTCAGGAAAAAACGCATACGCCCTTTTTGGCAAACCAAGCAACCTGGGAGAGCAAATCAGCACTACAAAGAAATCTCTCGCCCCCCCCCCCCCGGGGAAAAAGGGCCAGGCGAAAAAAGTCTAAAAACCAGAAAGGCAGGACAGCCCACGGAGTCAAGGGAGCCTTGTTAAGCTGATGGGCGGGATGTCAATGGCCAACAGCCAATCTTCACAAGTGTATCCTCTTTCCCAAACCATGTAAAACACAGAACCACAGAGCATAGGGCACTTCCACGCATGGGCGTTGACCTTGGGAAAATGAAAAAATCAACCAGACACAGGGACCCCAAAGTTGAGGGCTGCTGTCTTGACAAGAACCTCCACTCCGTTACACGTTTCATATCCCAGGAAAGAGCCAAGTGGACAAGTGGAGAAAGACAAGTGGACAAGTGGACAAGTGGTGCTACGTAGGTCCAATGGAGTGTCACTCAGCCATGAAATCCACGTCATGAGGCTGGTAGCAGCATCCTGAGTGGATTTAGGTACGAACATCCTCAGTGAAATAAGTCCCACAAAAAAAGAAACTTATGATATCACTTATCGAGGGAATGTAAAAATCGCTCCCCATGCACTGAATCCCCAAACAGAACAGAGTCACGCTTTTAGAAAACACACTTATGCCTGCTTCAGGGGAAAGGTGAGGTGGGGTGACGCATAAAACTCGAGTTTGAAATGAGCACAGATACCCTTCCGAAAACCGAATATGGAATGGACACGACCTACTCCTTGCTCAATCAACTGGACTCACCAGACCCTGTTCATCAAACAAGTATCTATCCGACTAGTAAGCATCTTGAAAGCTAAGTCTTGATATCTCTGTGTAAGTGCATCAAGTGTGTGTAAAGCGGCCTAAAACCAGCAGGGAAAATCAGCTCAGACCCATTCTGAGGATACATTTCCAACATAAAGAAGAAACAAGCAGGGCAAAACAGAGAGAAATTCTTCCAAAATGCATCCAGGGACTGGCATGCAACCAGGATTGACCACATCTACAGCCCCAGCGGCAGAAGACATAAGGCTGGACACTCTTGGGGCTGAGACGATTGGTGAGGTTGGGAAAGCAAATGCAGACCCTTGAAAGGAATCCTGCGTGCTCCCCATTCCATGGGTCCCAACTCTCCAGGTTCAACGCAATCTTCCGACAGCGAAAGCACTCATTGGAAACCCAGCGGATGCTACAACGTGGGATCGGGAAAGCTTTCTGAAACTCACCTCAGTTTTCATCTCCTGGTGCTCGTGTTCTCCATTCAGGCCCCCTTACTAACAATCTCCCCACTTGGAGACGCGGCGCCTTTCCATGCCTCTTTCGTACCGTCTGCAATTTGTCCGCAGGATGAACTGCAAGAGGGGGAACCAATGAGAGACTCGCTGGAGGTGTTTGGTCGGGCACATGTCACTCTCATTTCCCATCACGAAGAAGAATTCACCAGCGGTTCAGCCTGCCACCCCGGATCGACAATAGGGCGTGAAGCCATCCAGCCGTGTTGCGTCCCACTCACAAAAAAGCGACTTGGGAAATGGAGCTCAGGGGCACTGCACTTCCCAAACCTGCAGAGTTCTAAACGATAACTATCGCCCCAAAATATATTGAGGTCAGGCTACGAAGAGGCGCTGAACGCAAGGCAGAACTGCAGGAAACGGATGTCAACGGGTACATCGGAATGGCCCCGATAGCACATGAAGAGCGCCAGAACGTGGACAATGATGCGGTTGGCCAAAAAGGGCGTATGCGTTTTTTCCTGAATATATTCAGGAAAAAACGCATACGCCCTTTTTGGCCAACCAAGCAACCTGGGAGAGCAAATCAGCACTACAAAGAAATCTCTCGCCCCCCCCGGGGCAAAAGGGCCATGCGAAAAAAGTCTAAAAACCAGAAAGGCAGGACAGCCCACGGAGTCAAGGGAGCCTTGTTAAGCTGATGGGCGGGATGTCAATGGCCAACAGCCAATCTTCACAAGTGTATCCTCTTTCCCAAACCATGTAAAACACAGAACCACAGAGCATAGGGCACTTCCACGCATGGGCGTTGACCTTGGGAAAATGAAAAAATCAACCAGACACAGGGACCCCAAAGTTGAGGGCTGCTGTCTTGACAAGAACCTCCACTCCGTTACACGTTTCATATCCCAGGAAAGAGCCAAGTGGACAAGTGGACAAAGACAAGTGGACAAGTGGACAAGTGGTGCTACGTAGGTCCAATGGAGTGTCACTCAGCCATGAAATCCACGTCATGAGGCTGGTAGCAGCATCCTGAGTGGATTTAGGTACGATCATCCTCAGTGAAATAAGTCCCACAAAAAAAGAAACTTATGATATCACTTATCGAGGGAATGTAAAAATCGCTCCCCATGCACTGAATCCCCAAACAGAACAGAGTCACGCTTTTAGAAAACACACTTAGGCCTGCTTCAGGGGAAAGGTGAGGTGGGGTGACGCATAAAACTCGAGTTTGAAATGAGCACAGATACCCTTCCGAAAACCGAATATGGAATGGACACGACCTACTCCTTGCTCAATCAACTGGACTCACCAGACCCTGTTCATCAAACAAGTATCTATCCGACTAGTAAGCATCTTGAAAGCTAAGTCTTGATATCTCTGTGTAAGTGCATCAAGTGTGTGTAAAGCGGCCTAAAACCAGCAGGGAAAATCAGCTCAGACCCATTCTGAGGATACATTTCCAACATAAAGAAGAAACAAGCAGGGCAAAACAGAGAGAAATTCTTCCAAAATGCATCCAGGGACTGGCATGCAACCAGGATTGACCACATCTACAGCCCCAGCGGCAGAAGACATAAGGCTGGACACTCTTGGGGCTGAGACGATTGGTGAGGTTGGGAAAGCAAATGCAGACCCTTGAAAGGAATCCTGCGTGCTCCCCATTCCATGGGTCCCAACTCTCCAGGTTCAACGCAATCTTCCGACAGCGAAAGCACTCATTGGAAACCCAGCGGATGCTACAACGTGGGATCGGGAAAGCTTTCTGAAACTCACCTCAGTTTTCATCTCCTGGTGCTCGTGTTCTCCATTCAGGCCCCCTTACTAACAATCTCCCCACTTGGAGACGCGGCGCCTTTCCATGCCTCTTTCGTACCGTCTGCAATTTGTCCGCAGGATGAACTGCAAGAGGGGGAACCAATGAGAGACTCGCTGGAGGTGTTTGGTCGGGCACATGTCACTCTCATTTCCCATCACGAAGAAGAATTCACCAGCGGTTCAGCCTGCCACCCCGGATCGACAATAGGGCGTGAAGCCATCCAGCCGTGTTGCGTCCCACTCACAAAAAAGCGACTTGGGAAATGGAGCTCAGGGGCACTGCACTTCCCAAACCTGCAGAGTTCTAAACGATAACTATCGCCCCAAAATATATTGAGGTCAGGCTACGAAGAGGCGCTGAACGCAAGGCAGAACTGCAGGAAACGGATGTCAACGGGTACATCGGAATGGCCCCGATAGCACATGAAAAGCGCCAGAACGTTGACAATGATGCGGTTGGCCAAAAAGGGCGTATGCGTTTTTTCCTGAATATATTCAGGAAAAAACGCATACGCCCTTTTTGGCCAACCAAGCAACCTGGGAGAGCAAATCAGCACTACAAAGAAATCTCTCGCCCCCCCCCCCCCCCGGGGAAAAAGGGCCAGGCGAAAAAAGTCTAAAAACCAGAAAGGCAGGACAGGCCACGGAGTCAAGGGAGCCTTGTTAAGCTGATGGGCGGGATGTCAATGGCCAACAGCCAATCTTCACAAGTGTATCCTCTTTCCCAAACCATGTAAAACACAGAACCACAGAGCATAGGGCACTTCCACACATGGGCGTTGACCTTGGGAAAATGAAAAAATCAACCAGACACAGGGACCCCAAAGTTGAGGGCTGCTGTCTTGACAAGAACCTCCACTCCGGTACACGTTTCATATCCCAGGAAAGAGCCAAGTGGACAAAGACGAGTGGACAAGTGGACAAAGACAAGTGGACAAGTGGACAAGTGGTGCTACGTAGGTCCAATGGAGTGTCACTCAGCCATGAAATCCACGTCATGAGGCTGGTAGCAGCATCCTGAGTGGATTTAGGTACGATCATCCTCAGTGAACTAAGTCCCACAAAAAAAGAAACTTATGATATCACTTATCGAGGGAATGTAAAAATCGCTCCCCATGCACTGAATCCCCAAACAGAACAGAGTCACGCTTTTAGAAAACACACTTATGCCTGCTCCAGGGGAAAGGTGAGGTGGGGTGACGCATAAAACTCGAGTTTGAAATGAGCACAGATACCCTTCCGAAAACCGAATATGGAATGGACACGACCTACTCCTTGCTCAATCAACTGGACTCACCAGACCCTGTTCATGGCACAAGTATCTATCCGACTAGTAAGCATCTTAAAAGCTAAGTCTTGATATCTCTGTGTAAGTGCATCAAGTGTGTGTCAAGCGGCCTAAAACCAGCAGGGAAAATCAGCTCAGACCCATTCTGAGGATACATTTCCAACATAAAGAAGAAACAAGCAGGGCAAAACAGAGAGAAATTCTTCCAAAATGCGTTCAGGGACTGGCATGCAACCAGGATGGACCACATCTACAGCCCCAGCGGCAGAAGACATAAGGCTGGACACTCTTGGGGCTGAGACGATTGGTGAGGTTGGGAAAGCAAATGCAGACCCTTGAAAGGAATCCTGCGTGCTCCCCATTCCATGGGTCCCAACTCTCCAGGTTCAACGCAATCTTCCGACAGCGAAAGCACTCATTGGAAACCCAGCGGATGCTACACCGTGGGATCGGGAAAGCTTTCTGAAACTCACCTCAGTTTTCATCTCCTGGTGCTCGTGTTCTCCATTCAGGCCCCCTTACTAACAATCGCCCCACTTGGAGACTCGGCGCCTTTCCATGCCTCTTTCGTACCTTCTGCAATTTGTCCGCAGGATGAACTGCAAGAGGGGGAACCAATGAGAGACTCGCTGGAGGTGTTTGGTCGGGCACATGTCACTCTCATTTCCCATCACGAAGAAGAATTCACCAGCGGTTCAGCCTGCCACCCCGGATCGACAATAGGGCGTGAAGCCATCCAGCCGTGTTGCGTCCCACTCACAAAAAAGCGACTTGGGAAATGGAGCTCAGGGGCACTGCACTTCTCAAACCTGCAGAGTTCTAAACGATAACTATCGCCCCAAAATATATTGAGGTCAGGCTACGAAGAGGCGTTGAACGCAAGGCAGAATTGCAGGAAACGGATGTCAACGGCTACATCGGAATGGCCCCGATAGCACATGAAAAGCGCCAGAACGTGGACAATGATGCGGTTGGCCAAAAAGGGCGTATGCGTTTTTTCCTGAATATATTCAGGAAAAAAAGCATACGCCCTTTTTGGCCAACCAAGCAACCTGGGCAAGCAAATCAGCACTATAAAGAAATCTCTCGCCCCCACCCCGGGGCAAAAGGGCCAGGCGAAAAAAGTCTAAAAACCAGAAAGGCAGGACAGCCCACGGAGTCAAGGGAGCCTTGTTAAGCTGATGGGCGGGATGTCAATGGCCAACAGCCAATCTTCACAAGTGTATCCTCTTTCCCAAACCATGTAAAACACAGAACCACAGAGCATAGGGCACTTCCACACATGGGCGTTGACCTTGGGAAAATGAAAAAATCAACCAGACACAGGGACCCCAAAGTTGAGGGCTGCTGTCTTGACAAGAACCTCCACTCCGGTACACGTTTCATATCCCAGGAAAGAGCCAAGTGGACAAGTGGACAAAGACAAGTGGATAAGTGGACAAGTGGTGCTACATAGGTCCAATGGAGTGTCACTCAGCCATGAAATCCACGTCATGAGGCTGGTAGCAGCATCCTGAGTGGATTTAGGTACGATCATCCTCAGTGAAATAAGTCCCACAAAAAAAGAAACTTATGATATCACTTATCGAGGGAATGTAAAAATCGCTCCCCATGCACTGAATCCCCAAACAGAACAGAGTCACGCTTTTAGAAAACACACTTATGCCTGCTTCAGGGGAAAGGTGAGGTGGGGTGATGCATAAAACTCGAGTTTGAAATGAGCACAGATACCCTTCCGAAAACCGAATATGGAATGGACACGACCTACTCCTTGCTCAATCAACTGGACTCACCAGACCCTGTTCATCGCACAAGTATCTATCCGACTAGTAAGCATCTTAAAAGCTAAGTCTTGATATCTCTGTGTAAGTGCATCAAGTGTGTGTAAAGCGGCCTAAAACCAGCAGGGAAAATCAGCTGAGACCCATTCTGAGGATACATTTCCAACATAAAGAAGAAACAAGCAGGGCAAAACAGAGAGAAATTCTTCCAAAATGCGTTCAGGGACTGGCATGCAACCAGGATTGACCACATCTACAGCCCCAGCGGCAGAAGACATAAGGCTGGACACTCTTGGGGCTGAGACGATTGGTGAGGTTGGGAAAGCAAATGCAGACCCTTGAAAGGAATCCTGCGTGCTCCCCATTCCATGGGTCCCAACTCTCCAGGTTCAACGCAATCTTCCGACAGCGAAAGCACTCATTGGAAACCCAGCGGATGCTACACCGTGGGATCGGGAAAGCTTTCTGAAACTCACCTCAGTTTTCATCTCCTGGTGCTCGTGTTCTCCATTCAGGCCCCCTTACTAACAATCTCGCCACTTGGAGACTCGGCGCCTTTCCATGCCTCTTTCGTACCGCCTGCAACTTGTCCGCAGGATGAACTGCAAGAGGGGGAACCAATGAGAGACTCGCTGGAGGTGTTTGGTCGGGCACATGTCACTCTCATTTCCCATCACGAAGAAGAATTCACCAGCGGTTCAGCCTGCCACCCCGGATCGACAATAGGGCGTGAAGCCATCCAGCCGTGTTGCGTCCCACTCACAAAAAAGCGACTTGGGAAATGGAGCTCAGGGGCACAGCATTTCCCAAACCTGCAGAGTTCTAAACGATAACTATCGCCCCAAAATATATTGAGGTCAGGCTACGAAGAGGCGCTGAACGCAAGGCAGAACTGCAGGAAACGGATGTCAACGGGTACATCGGAATGGCCCCGATAGCACATGAAAAGCGCCAGAACGTTGACAATGATGCGGTTGGCCAAAAAGGGCGTATGCGTTTTTTCCTGAATATATTCAGGAAAAAACGCATACGCCCTTTTTGGCCAACCAAGCAACCTGGGAGAGCAAATCAGCACTACAAAGAAATCTCTCGCCCCCCCCCCCACGGGGCAAAAGGGCCAGGCGAAAAAAGTCTAAAAACCAGAAAGGCAGGACAGCCCACGGAGTCAAGGGAGCCTTGTTAAGCTGATGGGCGGGATGTCAATGGCCAACAGCCAATCCTCACAAGTGTATCCTCTTTCCCAAACCATGTAAAACACAGAACCACAGAGCATAGGGCACTTCCACACATGGGCGTTGACCTTGGGAAAATCAAAAAATCAACCAGACACAGGGACCCCAAAGTTGAGGGCTGCTGTCTTGACAAGAACCTCCACTCCGGTACACGTTTCATATCCCAGGAAAGAGCCAAGTGGACAAGTGGACAAAGACAAGTGGACAAGTGGACAAGTGGTGCTACGTAGGTCCAATGGAGTGTCACTCAGCCATGAAATCCACGTCATGAGGCTGGTAGCAGCATCCTGAGTGGATTTAGGTACGATCATCCTCAGTGAAATAAGTCCCACAAAAAAAGAAACTTATGATATCACTTATCGAGGGAATGTAAAAATCGCTCCCCATGCACTGAATCCCCAAACAGAACAGAGTCACGCTTTTAGAAAACACACTTATGCCTGCTTCAGGGGAAAGGTGAGGTGGGGTGACGCATAAAACTCGAGTTTGAAATGAGCACAGATACCCTTCCGAAAACCGAATATGGAATGGACACGACCTACTCCTTGCTCAATCAACTGGACTCACCAGACCCTGTTCATCGCACAAGTATCTATCCGACTAGTAAGCATCTTAAAAGCTAAGTCTTGATATCTCTGTGTAAGTGCATCAAGTGTGTGTCAAGCGGCCTAAAACCAGCAGGGAAAATCAGCTCAGACCCATTCTGAGGATACATTTCCAACATAAAGAAGAAACAAGCAGGGCAAAACAGAGAGAAATTCTTCCAAAATGCGTTCAGGGACTGGCATGCAACCAGGATGGACCACATCTACAGCCCCAGCGGCAGAAGACATAAGGCTGGACACTCTTGGGGCTGAGACGATTGGTGAGGTTGGGAAAGCAAATGCAGACCCTTGAAAGGAATCCTGCGTGCTCCCCATTCCATGGGTCCCAACTCTCCAGGTTCAACGCAATCTTCCGACAGCGAAAGCACTCATTGGAAACCCAGCGGATGCTACACCGTGGGATCGGGAAAGCTTTCTGAAACTCACCTCAGTTTTCATCTCCTGGTGCTCGTGTTCTCCATTCAGGCCCCCTTACTAACAATCGCCCCACTTGGAGACTCGGCGCCTTTCCATGCCTCTTTCGTACCTTCTGCAATTTGTCCGCAGGATGAACTGCAAGAGGGGGAACCAATGAGAGACTCGCTGGAGGTGTTTGGTCGGGCACATGTCACTCTCATTTCCCATCACGAAGAAGAATTCACCAGCGGTTCAGCCTGCCACCCCGGATCGACAATAGGGCGTGAAGCCATCCAGCCGTGTTGCGTCCCACTCACAAAAAAGCGACTTGGGAAATGGAGCTCAGGGGCACTGCACTTCTCAAACCTGCAGAGTTCTAAACGATAACTATCGCCCCAAAATATATTGAGGTCAGGCTACGAAGAGGCGTTGAACGCAAGGCAGAATTGCAGGAAACGGATGTCAACGGCTACATCGGAATGGCCCCGATAGCACATGAAAAGCGCCAGAACGTGGACAATGATGCGGTTGGCCAAAAAGGGCGTATGCGTTTTTTCCTGAATATATTCAGGAAAAAAAGCATACGCCCTTTTTGGCCAACCAAGCAACCTGGGCAAGCAAATCAGCACTATAAAGAAATCTCTCGCCCCCACCCCGGGGCAAAAGGGCCAGGCGAAAAAAGTCTAAAAACCAGAAAGGCAGGACAGCCCACGGAGTCAAGGGAGCCTTGTTAAGCTGATGGGCGGGATGTCAATGGCCAACAGCCAATCTTCACAAGTGTATCCTCTTTCCCAAACCATGTAAAACACAGAACCACAGAGCATAGGGCACTTCCACACATGGGCGTTGACCTTGGGAAAATGAAAAAATCAACCAGACACAGGGACCCCAAAGTTGACGGCTGCTGTCTTGACAAGAACCTCCACTCCGGTACACGTTTCATATCCCAGGAAAGAGCCAAGTGGACAAGTGGACAAAGACAATTGGACAAGTGGAAAAGTGGTGCTACGTAGGTCCAATGGAGTGTCACTCAGCCATGAAATCCACGTCATGAGGCTGGTAGCAGCATCCTGAGTGGATTTAGGTACGATCATCCTCAGTGAAATAAGTCCCACAAAAAAAGAAACTTATGATATCACTTATCGAGGGAATGTAAAAATCGCTCCCCATGCACTGAATCCCCAAACAGAACAGAGTCACGCTTTTAGAAAACACACTTATGCCTGCTTCAGGGGAAAGGTGAGGTGGGGTGACACATAAAACTCGAGTTTGAAATGAGCACAGATACCCTTCCTAAAACCGAATATGGATTGGACACGACCTACTCCTTGCTCAATCAACTGGACTCACCAGACCCTGTTCATCGCACAAGTATCTATCCGACTAGTAAGCATCTTAAAAGCTAAGTCTTGATATCTCTGTGTAAGTGCATCAAGTGTGTGTAAAGCGGCCTAAAACCAGCAGGGAAAATCAGCTCAGACCCATTCTGAGGATACATTTCCAACATAAAGAAGAAACAAGCAGGGCAAAACAGAGAGAAATTCTTCCAAAATGCGTTCAGGGACTGGCATGCAACCAGGATTGACCACGTCTACAGCCCCAGCGGCAGAAGACATAAGGCTGGACACTCTTGGGGCTGAGACGATTGCTGAGGTTGGGAAAGCAAATGCAGACCCTTGAAAGGAATCCTGCGTGCTCCCCATTCCATGGGTCCCAACTCTCCAGGTTCAACGCAATCTTCCGACAGCGAAAGCACTCATTGGAAACCCAGCGGATGCTACACCGTGGGATCGGGAAAGCTTTCTGAAACTCACCTCAGTTTTCATCTCCTGGTGCTCGTGTTCTCCATTCAGGCCCCCTTACTAACAATCTCCCCACTTGGAGACTCGGCGCCTTTCCATGCCTCTTTCGTACCGCCTGCAATTTGTCCGCAGGATGAACTGCAAGAGGGGGAACCAATGAGAGACTCGCTGGAGGTGTTTGGTCGGGCACATGTCACTCTCATTTCCCATCACGAAGAAGAATTCACCAGCGGTTCAGCCTGCCACCCCGGATCGACAATAGGGCGTGAAGCCATCCAGCCGTGTTGCGTCCCACTCACAAAAAAGCGACTTGGGAAATGGAGCTCAGGGGCACTGCACTTCCCAAACCTGCAGAGTTCTAAACGATAACTATCGCCCCAAAATATATTGAGGTCAGGCTACGAACACGCGCTGAACGCAAGGAAGAACTGCAGAAAACGGATGTCAACGGGTACATCGGAATGGCCCCGATAGCACATGAAAAGCGCCAGAACGTGGACAATGATGCGGTTGGCCAAAAAGGGCGTATGCGATTCAGGAAAAAACGCATACGCCCTTTTTGGCTAACCAAGCAACCTGGGAGAGCAAATCAGTACTACAAAGAAATCTCTCGCCCCCCCCCCCCACGGGGCAAAAGGGCCAGGCGAAAAAAGTCTAAAAACCAGAAAGGCAGGACAGCCCACGGAGTCAAGGGAGCCTTGTTAAGCTGATGGGCGGGATGTCAATGGCCAACAGCCAATCTTCACAAGTGTATCCTCTTTCCCAAACATGTAAAACACAGAACCACAGAGCATAGGGCACTTCCACACATGGGCGTTGACCTTGGGAAAATGAAAAAATCAACCAGACACAGGGACCCCAAAGTTGAGGGCTGCTGTCTTGACAAGAACCTCCACTCCGGTACACGTTTCATATCCCAGGAAAGAGCCAAGTGGACAAGTGGACAAAGACAAGTGGATAAGTGGACAAGTGGTGCTACATAGGTCCAATGGAGTGTCACTCAGCCATGAAATCCACGTCATGAGGCTGGTAGCAGCATCCTGAGTGGATTTAGGTACGATCATCCTCAGTGAAATAAGTCCCACAAAAAAAGAAACTTATGATATCACTTATCGAGGGAATGTAAAAATCGCTCCCCATGCACTGAATCCCCAAACAGAACAGAGTCACGCTTTTAGAAAACACACTTATGCCTGCTTCAGGGGAAAGGTGAGGTGGGGTGATGCATAAAACTCGAGTTTGAAATGAGCACAGATACCCTTCCGAAAACCGAATATGGAATGGACACGACCTACTCCTTGCTCAATCAACTGGACTCACCAGACCCTGTTCATCGCACAAGTATCTATCCGACTAGTAAGCATCTTAAAAGCTAAGTCTTGATATCTCTGTGTAAGTGCATCAAGTGTGTGTAAAGCGGCCTAAAACCAGCAGGGAAAATCAGCTGAGACCCATTCTGAGGATACATTTCCAACATAAAGAAGAAACAAGCAGGGCAAAACAGAGAGAAATTCTTCCAAAATGCGTTCAGGGACTGGCATGCAACCAGGATTGACCACATCTACAGCCCCAGCGGCAGAAGACATAAGGCTGGACACTCTTGGGGCTGAGACGATTGGTGAGGTTGGGAAAGCAAATGCAGACCCTTGAAAGGAATCCTGCGTGCTCCCCATTCCATGGGTCCCAACTCTCCAGGTTCAACGCAATCTTCCGACAGCGAAAGCACTCATTGGAAACCCAGCGGATGCTACACCGTGGGATCGGGAAAGCTTTCTGAAACTCACCTCAGTTTTCATCTCCTGGTGCTCGTGTTCTCCATTCAGGCCCCCTTACTAACAATCTCGCCACTTGGAGACTCGGCGCCTTTCCATGCCTCTTTCGTACCGCCTGCAACTTGTCCGCAGGATGAACTGCAAGAGGGGGAACCAATGAGAGACTCGCTGGAGGTGTTTGGTCGGGCACATGTCACTCTCATTTCCCATCACGAAGAAGAATTCACCAGCGGTTCAGCCTGCCACCCCGGATCGACAATAGGGCGTGAAGCCATCCAGCCGTGTTGCGTCCCACTCACAAAAAAGCGACTTGGGAAATGGAGCTCAGGGGCACAGCATTTCCCAAACCTGCAGAGTTCTAAACGATAACTATCGCCCCAAAATATATTGAGGTCAGGCTACGAAGAGGCGCTGAACGCAAGGCAGAACTGCAGGAAACGGATGTCAACGGGTACATCGGAATGGCCCCGATAGCACATGAAAAGCGCCAGAACGTTGACAATGATGCGGTTGGCCAAAAAGGGCGTATGCGTTTTTTCCTGAATATATTCAGGAAAAAACGCATACGCCCTTTTTGGCCAACCAAGCAACCTGGGAGAGCAAATCAGCACTACAAAGAAATCTCTCGCCCCCCCCCCACGGGGCAAAAGGGCCAGGCGAAAAAAGTCTAAAAACCAGAAAGGCAGGACAGCCCACGGAGTCAAGGGAGCCTTGTTAAGCTGATGGGCGGGATGTCAATGGCCAACAGCCAATCCTCACAAGTGTATCCTCTTTCCCAAACCATGTAAAACACAGAACCACAGAGCATAGGGCACTTCCACACATGGGCGTTGACCTTGGGAAAATCAAAAAATCAACCAGACACAGGGACCCCAAAGTTGAGGGCTGCTGTCTTGACAAGAACCTCCACTCCGGTACACGTTTCATATCCCAGGAAAGAGCCAAGTGGACAAGTGGACAAAGACAAGTGGACAAGTGGACAAGTGGTGCTACGTAGGTCCAATGGAGTGTCACTCAGCCATGAAATCCACGTCATGAGGCTGGTAGCAGCATCCTGAGTGGATTTAGGTACGATCATCCTCAGTGAAATAAGTCCCACAAAAAAAGAAACTTATGATATCACTTATCGAGGGAATGTAAAAATCGCTCCCCATGCACTGAATCCCCAAACAGAACAGAGTCACGCTTTTAGAAAACACACTTATGCCTGCTTCAGGGGAAAGGTGAGGTGGGGTGACGCATAAAACTCGAGTTTGAAATGAGCACAGATACCCTTCCGAAAACCGAATATGGAATGGACACGACCTACTCCTTGCTCAATCAACTGGACTCACCAGACCCTGTTCATCGCACAAGTATCTATCCGACTAGTAAGCATCTTAAAAGCTAAGTCTTGATATCTCTGTGTAAGTGCATCAAGTGTGTGTAAAGCGGCCTAAAACCAGCAGGGAAAATCAGCTGAGACCCATTCTGAGGATACATTTCCAACATAAAGAAGAAACAAGCAGGGCAAAACAGAGAGAAATTCTTCCAAAATGCGTTCAGGGACTGGCATGCAACCAGGATTGACCACATCTACAGCCCCAGCGGCAGAAGACATAAGGCTGGACACTCTTGGGGCTGAGACGATTGGTGAGGTTGGGAAAGCAAATGCAGACCCTTGAAAGGAATCCTGCGTGCTCCCCATTCCATGGGTCCCAACTCTCCAGGTTCAACGCAATCTTCCGACAGCGAAAGCACTCATTGGAAACCCAGCGGATGCTACACCGTGGGATCGGGAAAGCTTTCTGAAACTCACCTCAGTTTTCATCTCCTGGTGCTCGTGTTCTCCATTCAGGCCCCCTTACTAACAATCTCGCCACTTGGAGACTCGGCGCCTTTCCATGCCTCTTTCGTACCGCCTGCAATTTGTCCGCAGGATGAACTGCAAGAGGGGGAACCAATGAGAGACTCGCTGGAGGTGTTTGGTCGGGCACATGTCACTCTCATTTCCCATCACGAAGAAGAATTCACCAGCGGTTCAGCCTGCCACCCCGGATCGACAATAGGGCGTGAAGCCATCCAGCCGTGTTGCGTCCCACTCACAAAAAAGCGACTTGGGAAATGGAGCTCAGGGGCACAGCATTTCCCAAACCTGCAGAGTTCTAAACGATAACTATCGCCCCAAAATATATTGAGGTCAGGCTACGAAGAGGCGCTGAACGCAAGGCAGAACTGCAGGAAACGGATGTCAACGGGTACATCGGAATGGCCCCGATAGCACATGAAAAGCGCCAGAACGTTGACAATGATGCGGTTGGCCAAAAAGGGCGTATGCGTTTTTTCCTGAATATATTCAGGAAAAAACGCATACGCCCTTTTTGGCCAACCAAGCAACCTGGGAGAGCAAATCAGCACTACAAAGAAATCTCTCGCCCCCCCCCCCACGGGGCAAAAGGGCCAGGCGAAAAAAGTCTAAAAACCAGAAAGGCAGGACAGCCCACGGAGTCAAGGGAGCCTTGTTAAGCTGATGGGCGGGATGTCAATGGCCAACAGCCAATCCTCACAAGTGTATCCTCTTTCCCAAACCATGTAAAACACAGAACCACAGAGCATAGGGCACTTCCACACATGGGCGTTGACCTTGGGAAAATCAAAAAATCAACCAGACACAGGGACCCCAAAGTTGAGGGCTGCTGTCTTGACAAGAACCTCCACTCCGGTACACGTTTCATATCCCAGGAAAGAGCCAAGTGGACAAGTGGACAAAGACAAGTGGACAAGTGGACAAGTGGTGCTACGTAGGTCCAATGGAGTGTCACTCAGCCATGAAATCCACGTCATGAGGCTGGTAGCAGCATCCTGAGTGGATTTAGGTACGATCATCCTCAGTGAAATAAGTCCCACAAAAAAAGAAACTTATGATATCACTTATCGAGGGAATGCAAAAATCGCTCCCCATGCACTGAATCCCCAAACAGAACAGAGTCACGCTTTTAGAAAACACACTTATGCCTGCTTCAGGGGAAAGGTGAGGTGGGGTGACGCATAAAACTCGAGTTTGAAATGAGCACAGATACCCTTCCGAAAACCGAATATGGAATGGACACGACCTACTCCTTGCTCAATCAACTGGACTCACCAGACCCTGTTCATCGCACAAGTATCTATCCGACTAGTAAGCATCTTAAAAGCTAAGTCTTGATATCTCTGTGTAAGTGCATCAAGTGTGTGTCAAGCGGCCTAAAACCAGCAGGGAAAATCAGCTGAGACCCATTCTGAGGATACATTTCCAACATAAAGAAGAAACAAGCAGGGCAAAACAGAGAGAAATTCTTCCAAAATGCGTTCAGGGACTGGCATGCAACCAGGATTGACCACATCTACAGCCCCAGCGGCAGAAGACATAAGGCTGGACACTCTTGGGGCTGAGACGATTGGTGAGGTTGGGAAAGCAAATGCAGACCCTTGAAAGGAATCCTGCGTGCTCCCCATTCCATGGGTCCCAACTCTCCAGGTTCAACGCAATCTTCCGACAGCGAAAGCACTCATTGGAAACCCAGCGGATGCTACACCGTGGGATCGGGAAAGCTTTCTGAAACTCACCTCAGTTTTCATCTCCTGGTGCTCGTGTTCTCCATTCAGGCCCCCTTACTAACAATCTCGCCACTTGGAGACTCGGCGCCTTTCCATGCCTCTTTCGTACCGCCTGCAATTTGTCCGCAGGATGAACTGCAAGAGGGGGAACCAATGAGAGACTCGCTGGAGGTGTTTGGTCGGGCACATGTCACTCTCATTTCCCATCACGAAGAAGAATTCACCAGCGGTTCAGCCTGCCACCCCGGATCGACAATAGGGCGTGAAGCCATCCAGCCGTGTTGCGTCCCACTCACAAAAAAAGCGACTTGGGAAATGGAGCTCAGGGGCACTGCACTTCCCAAACCTGCAGAGTTCTAAACGATAACTATCGCCCCAAAATATATTGAGGTCAGGCTACGAAGAGGCGCTGAACGCAAGGCAGAACTGCAGGAAACGGATGTCAACGGGTACATCGGAATGGCCCCGATAGCACATGAAAAGCGCCAGAACGTGGACAATGATGCGGTTGGCCAAAAAGGGCGTATGCGTTTTTTCCTGCTTGGTTGGCCAAAAAGGGCGTATGCGTTTTTTCCTGAATATATTCAGGAAAAAACGCATACGCCCTTTTTGGCCAACCAAGCAACCTGGGAGAGCAAATCAGCACTACAAAGCAATCTCTCGCCCCCCCCCCCCCCGGGGCAAAAGGGCCATGCGAAAAAAGTCTAAAAACCAGAAAGGCAGGACAGCCCACGGAATCAAGGGAGCCTTGTTAAGCTGATGGGCGGGATGTCAATGGCCAACAGCCAATCTTCACAAGTGTATCCTCTTTCCCAAACCATGTAAAACACAGAACCACAGAGCATAGAGCACTTCCACACATGGGCGTTGACCTTGGGAAAATGAAAAAATCAACCAGACACAGGGACCCCAAAGTTGAGGGCTGCTGTCTTGACAAGAACCTCCACTCCGATACACGTTTCATATCCCAGGAAAGAGCCAAGTGGACAAGTGGACAAAGACAAGTGGACAAGTGGACAAGTGGTGCTACGTAGGTCCAATGGAGTGTCACTCAGCCATGAAATCCACGTCATGAGGCTGGTAGCAGCATCCTGAGTGGATTTAGGTACGATCATCCTCAGTGAAATAAGTCCCACAAAAAAAGAAACTTATGATATCACTTATCGAGGGAATGTAAAAATCGCTCCCCATGCACTGAATCCCCAAACAGAACAGAGTCACGCTTTTAGAAAACACACTTCTGCCTGCTTCAGGGGAAAGGTGAGGTGGGGTGACGCATAAAACTCGAGTTTGAAATGAGCACAGATACCCTTCCGAAAACCGAATATGGAATGGACACGACCTACTCCTTGCTCAATCAACTGGACTCACCAGACCCTGTTCATCGCACAAGTATCTATCCGACTAGTAAGCATCTTAAAAGCTAAGTCTTGATATCTCTGTGTAAGTGCATCAAGTGTGTGTAAAGCGGCCTAAAACCAGCAGGGAAAATCAGCTCAGACCCATTCTGAGGATACATTTCCAACATAAAGAAGAAACAAGCAGGGCAAAACAGAGAGAACTTCTTCCAAAATGCGTTCAGGGACTGGCATGCAACCAGGATTGACCACATCTACAGCCCCAGCGGCAGAAGACATAAGGCTGGACACTCTTGGGGCTGAGACGATTGGTGAGGTTGGGAAAGCAAATGCAGACCCTTGAAAGGAATCCTGCGTGCTCCCCATTCCATGGGTCCCAACTCTCCAGGTTCAACGCAATCTTCCGACAGCGAAAGCACTCATTGGAAACCCAGCGGATGCTACACCGTGGGATCGGGAAAGCTTTCTGAAACTCACCTCAGTTTTCATCTCCTGGTGCTCTTGTTCTCCATTCAGGCCCCCTTACTAACAATCTCCCCACTTGGAGACTCGGCGCCTTTCCATGCCTCTTTCGTACCGTCTGCAATTTGTCCGCAGGATGAACTGCAAGAGGGGGAACCAATGAGAGACTCGCTGGAGGTGTTTGGTCGGGCACATGTCACTCTCATTTCCCATCACGAAGAAGAATTCACCAGCGGTTCAGTCTGCCACCCCGGATCGACAATAGGGCGTGAAGCCATCCAGCCGTGTTGCGTCCCACTCACAAAAAAGCGACTTGGGAAATGGAGCTCAGGGGCACTGCACTTCCCAAACCTGCAGAGTTCTAAACGATAACTATCGCCCCAAAATATATTGAGGTCAGGCTACGAAGAGGCGCTGAACGCAAGGCAGAACTGCAGGAAACGGATGTCAACGGGTACATCGGAATGGCCCCGATAGCACATGAAAAGCGCCAGAACGTGGACAATGATGCGGTTGGCCAAAAAGGGCGTATGCGTTTTTTCCTGAATATATTCAGGAAAAAACGCATACGCCCTTTTTGGCCAACCAAGCAACCTGGGAGAGCAAATCAGCACTACAAAGAAATCTCTCGCCCCCCCCCCCCCGGGGCAAAAGGGCCATGCGAAAAAAGTCTAAAAACCAGAAAGGCAGGACAGCCCACGGAGTCAAGGGAGCCTTGTTAAGCTGATGGGCGGGATGTCAATGGCCAACAGCCAATCTTCACAAGTGTATCCTCTTTCCCAAACCATGTAAAACACAGAACCACAGAACATAGAGCACTTCCACACATGGGTGTTGACCTTGGGAAAATGAAAAAATCAACCAGACACAGGGACCCCAAAGTTGACGGCTGCTGTCTTGACAAGAACCTCCACTCCGATACACGTTTCATATCCCAGGAAAGAGCCAAGTGGACAAGTGGACAAAGACAAGTGGACAAGTGGACAAGTGGTGCTACGTAGGTCCAATGGAGTGTCACTCAGCCATGAAATCCACGTCATGAGGCTGGTAGCAGCATCCTGAGTGGATTTAGGTACGATCATCCTCAGTGAAATAAGTCCCACAAAAAAAGAAACTTATGATATCACTTATCGAGGGAATGTAAAAATCGCTCCCCATGCACTGAATCCCCAAACAGAACAGAGTCACGCTTTTAGAAAACACACTTATGCCTGCTTCAGGGGAAAGGTGAGGTGGGGTGACGCATAAAACTCGAGTTTGAAATGAGCACAGATACCCTTCCGAAAACCGAATATGGAATGGACACGACCTACTCCTTGCTCAATCAACTGGACTCACCAAACCCTGTTCATCGCACAAGTATCTATCCGACTAGTAAGCATCTTAAAAGCTAAGTCTTGATATCTCTGTGTAAGTGCATCAAGTGTGTGTAAAGCGGCCTAAAACCAGCAGGGAAAATCAGCTCAGACCCATTCTGAGGATACATTTCCAACATAAAGAAGAAACAAGCAGGGCAAAACAGAGAGAACTTCTTCCAAAATGCATCCAGGGACTGGCATGCAACCAGGATTGACCACATCTACAGCCCCAGCGGCAGAAGACATAAGGCTGGACACTCTTGGGGCTGAGACGATTGGTGAGGTTGGGAAAGCAAATGCAGACCCTTGAAAGGAATCCTGCGTGCTCCCCATTCCATGGGTCCCAACTCTCCAGGTTCAACGCAATCTTCCGACAGCGAAAGCACTCATTGGAAACCCAGCGGATGCTACACCGTGGGATCGGGAAAGCTTTCTGAAACTCACCTCAGTTTTCATCTCCTGGTGCTCGTGTTCTCCATTCAGGCCCCCTTACTAACAATCTCCCCACTTGGAGACTCGGCGCCTGTCCATGCCTCTTTCGTACCGTCTGCAATTTTTCCGCAGGATGAACTGCAAGAGGGGGAACCAATGAGAGACTCGCTGGAGGTGTTTGGTCGGGCACATGTCACTCTCATTTCCCATCACGAAGAAGAATTCACCAGCGGTTCAGTCTGCCACCCCGGATCGACAATAGGGCGTGAAGCCATCCAGCCGTGTTGCGTCCCACTCACAAAAAAGCGACTTGGGAAATGGAGCTCAGGGGCACTGCACTTCCCAAACCTGCAGAGTTCTAAACGATAACTATCGCCCCAAAATATATTGAGGTCAGGCTACGAAGAGGCGCTGAACGCAAGGCAGAACTGCAGGAAACGGATGTCAACGGGTACATCGGAATGGCCCCGATAGCACATGAAAAGCGCCAGAACGTGGACAATGATGCGGTTGGCCAAAAAGGGCGTATGCGTTTTTTCCTGAATATATTCAGGAAAAAACGCATACGCCCTTTTTGGCAAACCAAGCAACCTGGGAGAGCAAATCAGCACTACAAAGAAATCTCTCGCCCCCCCCCCGGGGCAAAAGGGCCAGGCGAAAAAAGTCTAAAAACCAGAAAGGCAGGACAGCCCACGGAGTCAAGGGAGCCTTGTTAAGCTGATGGGCGGGATGTCAATGGCCAACAGCCAATCTTCACAAGTGTATCCTCTTTCCCAAACCATGTAAAACACAGAACCACAGAGCATAGGGCACTTCCACGCATGGGCGTTGACCTTGGGAAAATGAAAAAATCAACCAGACACAGGGACCCCAAAGTTGAGGGCTGCTGTCTTGACAAGAACCTCCACTCCGTTACACGTTTCATATCCCAGGAAAGAGCCAAGTGGACAAGTGGACAAAGACAAGTGGACAAGTGGACAAGTGGTGCTACGTAGGTCCAATGGAGTGTCACTCAGCCATGAAATCCACGTCAAGAGGCTGGTAGCAGCATCCTGAGTGGATTTAGGTACGATCATCCTCAGTGAAATAAGTCCCACAAAAAAAGAAACTTATGATATCACTTATCGAGGGAATGTAAAAATCGCTCCCCATGAACTGAATCCCCAAACAGAACAGAGTCACGCTTTTAGAAAACACACTTCTGCCTGCTTCAGGGGAAAGGTGAGGTGGGGTGACGCATAAAACTCGAGTTTGAAATGAGCACAGATACCCTTCCGAAAACCGAATATGGAATGGACACGACCTACTCCTTGCTCAATCAACTGGACTCACCAGACCCTGTTCATCGCACAAGTATCTATCCGACTAGTAAGCATCTTAAAAGCTAAGTCTTGATATCTCTGTGTAAGTGCATCAAGTGTGTGTAAAGCGGCCTAAAACCAGCAGGGAAAATCAGCTCAGACCCATTCTGAGGATACATTTCCAACATAAAGAAGAAACAAGCAGGGCAAAACAGAGAGAAATTCTTCCAAAATGCGTTCAGGGACTGGCATGCAACCAGGATTGACCACATCTACAGCCCCAGCGGCAGAAGACATAAGGCTGGACACTCTTGGGGCTGAGACGATTGGTGAGGTTGGGAAAGCAAATGCAGACCCTTGAAAGGAATCCTGCGTGCTCCCCATTCCATGGGTCCCAACTCTCCAGGTTCAACGCAATCTTCCGACAGCGAAAGCACTCATTGGAAACCCAGCGGATGCTACACCGTGGGATCGGGAAAGCTTTCTGAAACTCACCTCAGTTTTCATCTCCTGGTGCTCGTGTTCTCCATTCAGGCCCCCTTACTAACAATCTCCCCACTTGGAGACGCGGCGCCTTTCCATGCCTCTTTCGTACCGCCTGCAATTTGTCCGCAGGATGAACTGCAAGAGGGGGAACCAATGAGAGACTCGCTGGAGGTGTTTGGTCGGGCACATGTCACTCTCATTTCCCATCACGAAGAAGAATTCACCAGCGGTTCAGCCTGCCACCCCGGATCGACAATAGGGCGTGAAGCCATCCAGCCGTGTTGCGTCCCACTCACAAAAAAGCGACTTGGGAAATGGAGCTCAGGGGAACTGCACTTCCCAAACCTGCAGAGTTCTAAACGATAACTATCGCCCCAAAATATATTGAGGTCAGGCTACGAAGAGGCGCTGAACGCAAGGCAGAACTGCAGGAAACGGATGTCAACGGGTACATCGGAATGGCCCCGATAGCACATGAAAAACGCCAGAACGTGGACAATGATGCGGTTGGCCAAAAAGGGCGTATGCGTTTTTTCCTGAATATATTCAGGAAAAAACGCATACGCCCTTTTTGGCCAACCAAGCAACCTGGGAGAGCAAATCAGCTCTACAAAGAAATCTCTCGCCCCTCCCGGGGCAAAAGGGCCAGGCAAAAAAAGTCTAAAAACCAGAAAGGCAGGACAGCCCACGGAGTCAAGGGAGCCTTGTTAAGCTGATGGGCGGGATGTCAATGGCCAACAGCCAATCTTCAAAAGTGTATCCTCTTTCCCAAACCATGTAAAACACAGAACCACAGAGCATAGGGCACTTCCACACATGGGCGTTGACCTTGGGAAAATGAAAAAATCAACCAGACACAGGGACCCCAAAGTTGAGGGCTGCTGTCTTGACAAGAACCTCCACTCCGGTACACGTTTCATATCCCAGGAAAGAGCCAAGTGGACAAGTTCACAAAGACAAGTGGACAAGTGGACAAGTGGTGCTACGTAGGTCCAATGGAGTGTCACTCAGCCATGAAATCCACGTCATGAGGCTGGTAGCAGCATCCTGAGTGGATTTAGGTACGATCATCCTCAGTGAAATAAGTCCCACAAAAAAAGAAACTTATGATATCACTTATCGAGGGAATGTAAAAATCGCTCCCCATGCACTGAATCCCCAAACAGAACAGAGTCACGCTTTTAGAAAACACACTTATGCCTGCTTCAGGGGAAAGGTGAGGTGGGGTGACGCATAAAACTCGAGTTTGAAATGAGCACAGATACCCTTCCGAAAACCGAATATGGAATGGACACGACCTACTCCTTGCTCAATCAACTGGACTCACCAGACCCTGTTCATCGCACAAGTATCTATCCGACTAGTAAGCATCTTAAAAGCTAAGTCTTGATATCTCTGTGTAAGTGCATCAAGTGTGTGTAAAGCGGCCTAAAACCAGCAGGGAAAATCAGCTCAGACCCATTCTGAGGATACATTTCCAACATAAAGAAGAAACAAGCAGGGCAAAACAGAGAGAACTTCTTCCAAAATGCGTTCAGGGACTGGCATGCAACCAGGATTGACCACATCTACAGCCCCAGCGGCAGAAGACATAAGGCTGGACACTCTTGGGGCTGAGACGATTGGTGAGGTTGGGAAAGCAAATGCAGACCCTTGAAAGGAATCCTGCGTGCTCCCCATTCCATGGGTCCCAACTCTCCAGGTTCAACGCAATCTTCCGACAGCGAAAGCACTCATTGGAAACCCAGCGGATGCTACACCGTGGGATCGGGAAAGCTTTCTGAAACTCACCTCAGTTTTCATCTCCTGGTGCTCGTGTTCTCCATTCAGGCCCCCTTACTAACAGTCTCCCCACTTGGAGACTCGGCGCCTTTCCATGCCTCTTTCGTACCGTCTGCAATTTGTCCGCAGGATGAACTGCAAGAGGGGGAACCAAAGAGAGACTCGCTGGAGGTGTTTGGTCGGGCACATGTCACTCTCATTTCCCATCACGAAGAAGAATTCACCAGCGGTTCAGCCTGCCACCCCGGATCGACAATAGGGCGTGAAGCCATCCAGCCGTGTTGCGTGTCACTCACAAAAAAGCGACTTGGGAAATGGAGCTCAGGGGCACTGCACTTCCCAAACCTGCAGAGTTCTAAACGATAACTATCGCCCCAAAATATATTGAGGTCAGGCTACGAACAGGCGCTGAACGCAAGGCAGAACTGCAGGAAACGGATGTCAACGGCTACATCGGAATGGCCCCGATAGCACATGAAAAGCGCCAGAACGTGGACAATGATGCGGTTGGCCAAAAAGGGCGTATGCGTTTTTTCCTGAATATATTCAGGAAAAAACGCATACGCCCTTTTTGGCCAACCAGGCAACCTGGGAGAGCAAATCAGCACTACAAAGAAATCTCTCGCCCCCCCCCCCCGGGGCAAAAGGGCCAGGCGAAAAAAGTCTAAAAACCAGAAAGGCAGGACAGGCCACGGAGTCAAGGGAGCCTTGTTAAGCTGATGGGCGGGATGTCAATGGCCAACAGCCAATCTTCACAAGTGTATCCTCTTTCCCAAACCATGTAAAACACAGAACCACAGAGCATAGGGCACTTCCACACATGGGCGTTGACCTTGGGAAAATGAAAAAATCAACCAGACACAGGGACCCCAAAGTTGAGGGCTGCTGTCTTGACAAGAACCTCCACTCCGGTACACGTTTCATATCCCAGGAAAGAGCCAAGTGGACAAAGACGAGTGGACAAGTGGACAAAGACAAGTGGACAAGTGGACAAGTGGTGCTACGTAGGTCCAATGGAGTGTCACTCAGCCATGAAATCCACGTCATGAGGCTGGTAGCAGCATCCTGAGTGGATTTAGGTACGATCATCCTCAGTGAAATAAGTCCCACAAAAAAAGAAACTTATGATATCACTTATCGAGGGAATGTAAAAATCGCTCCCCATGCACTGAATCCCCAAACAGAACAGAGTCACGCTTTTAGAAAACACACTTATGCCTGCTTCAGGGGAAAGGTGAGGTGGGGTGACGCATAAAACTCGAGTTTGAAATGAGCACAGATACCCTTCCGAAAACCGAATATGGAATGGACACGACCTACTCCTTGCTCAATCAACTGGACTCACCAGACCCTGTTCATCGCACAAGTATCTATCCGACTAGTAAGCATCTTCAAAGCTAAGTCTTGATATCTCTGTGTAAGTGCATCAAGTGTGTGTAAAGCGGCCTAAAACCAGCAGGGAAAATCAGCTCAGACCCATTCTGAGGATACATTTCCAACATAAAGAAGAAACAAGCAGGGCAAAACAGAGAGAACTTCTTCCAAAATGCGTTCAGGGACTGGCATGCAACCAGGATTGACCACATCTACAGCCCCAGCGGCAGAAGACATAAGGCTGGACACTCTTGGGGCTGAGACGATTGGTGAGGTTGGGAAAGCAAATGCAGACCCTTGAAAGGAATCCTGCGTGCTCCCCATTCCATGGGTCCCAACTCTCCAGGTTCAACGCAATCTTCCGACAGCGAAAGCACTCATTGGAAACCCAGCGGATGCTACACCGTGGGATCGGGAAAGCTTTCTGAAACTCACCTCAGTTTTCATCTCCTGGTGCTCGTGTTCTCCATTCAGGCCCCCTTACTAACAGTCTCCCCACTTGGAGACTCGGCGCCTTTCCATGCCTCTTTCGTACCGTCTGCAATTTGTCCGCAGGATGAACTGCAAGAGGGGGAACCAAAGAGAGACTCGCTGGAGGTGTTTGGTCGGGCACATGTCACTCTCATTTCCCATCACGAAGAAGAATTCACCAGCGGTTCAGCCTGCCACCCCGGATCGACAATAGGGCGTGAAGCCATCCAGCCGTGTTGCGTGTCACTCACAAAAAAGCGACTTGGGAAATGGAGCTCAGGGGCACTGCACTTCCCAAACCTGCAGAGTTCTAAACGATAACTATCGCCCCAAAATATATTGAGGTCAGGCTACGAACAGGCGCTGAACGCAAGGCAGAACTGCAGGAAACGGATGTCAACGGCTACATCGGAATGGCCCCGATAGCACATGAAAAGCGCCAGAACGTGGACAATGATGCGGTTGGCCAAAAAGGGGGTATGCGTTTTTTCCTGAATATATTCAGGAAAAAACGCATACGCCCTTTTTGGCCAACCAGGCAACCTGGGAGAGCAAATCAGCACTACAAAGAAATCTCTCGCCCCCCCCCCCCGGGGCAAAAGGGCCAGGCGAAAAAAGTCTAAAAACCAGAAAGGCAGGACAGGCCACGGAGTCAAGGGAGCCTTGTTAAGCTGATGGGCGGGATGTCAATGGCCAACAGCCAATCTTCACAAGTGTATCCTCTTTCCCAAACCATGTAAAACACAGAACCACAGAGCATAGGGCACTTCCACACATGGGCGTTGACCTTGGGAAAATGAAAAAATCAACCAGACACAGGGACCCCAAAGTTGAGGGCTGCTGTCTTGACAAGAACCTCCACTCCGGTACACGTTTCATATCCCAGGAAAGAGCCAAGTGGACAAAGACGAGTGGACAAGTGGACAAAGACAAGTGGACAAGTGGACAAGTGGTGCTACGTAGGTCCAATGGAGTGTCACTCAGCCATGAAATCCACGTCATGAGGCTGGTAGCAGCATCCTGAGTGGATTTAGGTACGATCATCCTCAGTGAAATAAGTCCCACAAAAAAAGAAACTTATGATATCACTTATCGAGGGAATGTAAAAATCGCTCCCCATGCACTGAATCCCCAAACAGAACAGAGTCACGCTTTTAGAAAACACACTTCTGCCTGCTTCAGGGGAAAGGTGAGGTGGGGTGACGCATAAAACTCGAGTTTGAAATGAGCACAGATACCCTTCCGAAAACCGAATATGGAATGGACACGACCTACTCCTTGCTCAATCAACTGGACTCACCAGACCCTGTTCATCGCACAAGTATCTATCCGACTAGTAAGCATCTTAAAAGCTAAGTCTTGATATCTCTGTGTAAGTGCATCAAGTGTGTGTAAAGCGGCCTAAAACCAGCAGGGAAAATCAGCTCAGACCCATTCTGAGGATACATTTCCAACATAAAGAAGAAACAAGCAGGGCAAAACAGAGAGAACTTCTTCCAAAATGCGTTCAGGGACTGGCATGCAACCAGGATTGACCACATCTACAGCCCCAGCGGCAGAAGACATAAGGCTGGACACTCTTGGGGCTGAGACGATTGGTGAGGTTGGGAAAGCAAATGCAGACCCTTGAAAGGAATCCTGCGTGCTCCCCATTCCATGGGTCCCAACTCTCCAGGTTCAACGCAATCTTCCGACAGCGAAAGCACTCATTGGAAACCCAGCGGATGCTACACCGTGGGATCGGGAAAGCTTTCTGAAACTCACCTCAGTTTTCATCTCCTGGTGCTCGTGTTCTCCATTCAGGCCCCCTTACTAACAATCTCCCCACTTGGAGACTCGGCGCCTTTCCATGCCTCTTTCGTACCGTCTGCAATTTGTCCGCAGGATGAACTGCAAGAGGGGGAACCAATGAGAGACTCGCTGGAGGTGTTTGGTCGGGCACATGTCACTCTCATTTCCCATCACGAAGAAGAATTCACCAGCGGTTCAGCCTGCCACCCCGGATCGACAATAGGGCGTGAAGCCATCCAGCCGTGTTG
Source organism: Kogia breviceps (assembly GCF_026419965.1). Taxonomy (NCBI): domain Eukaryota; kingdom Metazoa; phylum Chordata; class Mammalia; order Artiodactyla; family Physeteridae; genus Kogia; species Kogia breviceps. The sequence goes on along the minus strand of NC_081312.1, from coordinate 131,030,919 downwards.
CGTCCCACTCACAAAAAAGCGACTTGGGAAATGGAGCTCAGGGGCACTGCACTTCCCAAACCTGCAGAGTTCTAAACGATAACTATCGCCCCAAAATATATTGAGGTCAGGCTACGAAGAGGCGCTGAACGCAAGGCAGAACTGCAGGAAACGGATGTCAACGGGTACATCGGAATGGCCCCGATAGCACATGAAAAGCGCCAGAACGTGGACAATGATGCGGTTGGCCAAAAAGGGCGTATGCGTTTTTTCCTGAATATATTCAGGAAAAAACGCATACGCCCTTTTTGGCCAACAAAGCAACCTGGGAGAGCAAATCAGCACTACAAAGAAATCTCTCGCCCCCCCCCCCCCCCGGGGCAAAAGGGCCAGGCGAAAAAAGTCTAAAAACCAGAAAGGCAGGACAGGCCACGGAGTCAAGGGAGCCTTGTTAAGCTGATGGGCGGGATGTCAATGGCCAACAGCCAATCTTCACAAGTGTATCCTCTTTCCCAAACCATGTAAAACACAGAACCACAGAGCATAGGGCACTTCCACACATGGGCGTTGACCTTGGGAAAATGAAAAAATCAACCAGACACAGGGACCCCAAAGTTGAGGGCTGCTGTCTTGACAAGAACCTCCACTCCGGTACACGTTTCATATCCCAGGAAAGAGCCAAGTGGACAAAGACGAGTGGACAAGTGGACAAAGGCAAGTGGACAAGTGGACAAGTGGTGCTACGTAGGTCCAATGGAGTGTCACTCAGCCATGAAATCCACGTCATGAGGCTGGTAGCAGCATCCTGAGTGGATTTAGGTACGATCATCCTCAGTGAAATAAGTCCCACAAAAAAAGAAACTTATGATATCACTTATCGAGGGAATGTAAAAATCGCACCCCATGCACTGAATCCCCAAACAGAACAGAGTCACGCTTTTAGAAAACACACTTATGCCTGCTTCAGGGGAAAGGTGAGGTGGGGTGACGCATAAAACTCGAGTTTGAAATGAGCACAGATACCCTTCCGAAAACCGAATATGGAATGGACACGACCTACTCCTTGCTCAATCAACTGGACTCACCAGACCCTGTTCATCGCACAAGTATCTATCCGACTAGTAAGCATCTTAAAAGCTAAGTCTTGATATCTCTGTGTAAGTGCATCAAGTGTGTGTAAAGCGGCCTAAAACCAGCAGGGAAAATCAGCTCAGACCCATTCTGAGGATACATTTCCAACATAAAGAAGAAACAAGCAGGGCAAAACAGAGAGAACTTCTTCCAAAATGCGTTCAGGGACTGGCATGCAACCAGGATTGACCACATCTACAGCCCCAGCGGCAGAAGACATAAGGCTGGACACTCTTGGGGCTGAGACGATTGGTGAGGTTGGGAAAGCAAATGCAGACCCTTGAAAGGAATCCTGCGTGCTCCCCATTCCATGGGTCCCAACTCTCCAGGTTCAACGCAATCTTCCGACAGCGAAAGCACTCATTGGAAACCCAGCGGATGCTACACCGTGGGATCGGGAAAGCTTTCTGAAACTCACCTCAGTTTTCATCTCCTGGTGCTCGTGTTCTCCATTCAGGCCCCCTTACTAACAGTCTCCCCACTTGGAGACTCGGCGCCTTTCCATGCCTCTTTCGTACCGTCTGCAATTTGTCCGCAGGATGAACTGCAAGAGGGGGAACCAATGAGAGACTCGCTGGAGGTGTTTGGTCGGGCACATGTCACTCTCATTTCCCATCACGAAGAAGAATTCACCAGCGGTTCAGCCTGCCACCCCGGATCGACAATAGGGCGTGAAGCCATCCAGCCGTGTTGCGTCCCACTCAGAAAAAAGCGACTTGGGAAATGGAGCTCAGGGGCACTGCACTTCCCAAACCTGCAGAGTTCTAAACGATAACTATCGCCCCAAAATATATTGAGGTCAGGCTACGAAGAGGCGCTGAACGCAAGGCAGAACTGCAGGAAACGGATGTCAACGGGTACATCGGAATGGCCCCGATAGCACATGAAAAGCGCCAGAACGTGGACAATGATGCGGTTGGCCAAAAAGGGCGTATGCGTTTTTTCCTGAATATATTCAGGAAAAAACGCATACGCCCTTTTTGGCCAACCAGGCAACCTGGGAGAGCAAATCAGCACTACAAAGAAATCTCTCGCCCCCCCCCCCCGGGGCAAAAGGGCCAGGCGAAAAAAGTCTAAAAACCAGAAAGGCAGGACAGGCCACGGAGTCAAGGGAGCCTTGTTAAGCTGATGGGCGGGATGTCAATGGCCAACAGCCAATCTTCACAAGTGTATCCTCTTTCCCAAACCATGTAAAACACAGAACCACAGAGCATAGGGCACTTCCACACATGGGCGTTGACCTTGGGAAAATGAAAAAATCAACCAGACACAGGGACCCCAAAGTTGAGGGCTGCTGTCTTGACAAGAACCTCCACTCCGGTACACGTTTCATATCCCAGGAAAGAGCCAAGTGGACAAAGACGAGTGGACAAGTGGACAAAGACAAGTGGACAAGTGGACAAGTGGTGCTACGTAGGTCCAATGGAGTGTCACTCAGCCATGAAATCCACGTCATGAGGCTGGTAGCAGCATCCTGAGTGGATTTAGGTACGATCATCCTCAGTGAAATAAGTCCCACAAAAAAAGAAACTTATGATATCACTTATCGAGGGAATGTAAAAATCGCTCCCCATGCACTGAATCCCCAAACAGAACAGAGTCACGCTTTTAGAAAACACACTTATGCCTGCTTCAGGGGAAAGGTGAGGTGGGGTGACGCATAAAACTCGAGTTTGAAATGAGCACAGATACCCTTCCGAAAACCGAATATGGAATGGACACGACCTACTCCTTGCTCAATCAACTGGACTCACCAGACCCTGTTCATCGCACAAGTATCTATCCGACTAGTAAGCATCTTCAAAGCTAAGTCTTGATATCTCTGTGTAAGTGCATCAAGTGTGTGTAAAGCGGCCTAAAACCAGCAGGGAAAATCAGCTCAGACCCATTCTGAGGATACATTTCCAACATAAAGAAGAAACAAGCAGGGCAAAACAGAGAGAACTTCTTCCAAAATGCGTTCAGGGACTGGCATGCAACCAGGATTGACCACATCTACAGCCCCAGCGGCAGAAGACATAAGGCTGGACACTCTTGGGGCTGAGACGATTGGTGAGGTTGGGAAAGCAAATGCAGACCCTTGAAAGGAATCCTGCGTGCTCCCCATTCCATGGGTCCCAACTCTCCAGGTTCAACGCAATCTTCCGACAGCGAAAGCACTCATTGGAAACCCAGCGGATGCTACACCGTGGGATCGGGAAAGCTTTCTGAAACTCACCTCAGTTTTCATCTCCTGGTGCTCGTGTTCTCCATTCAGGCCCCCTTACTAACAGTCTCCCCACTTGGAGACTCGGCGCCTTTCCATGCCTCTTTCGTACCGTCTGCAATTTGTCCGCAGGATGAACTGCAAGAGGGGGAACCAAAGAGAGACTCGCTGGAGGTGTTTGGTCGGGCACATGTCACTCTCATTTCCCATCACGAAGAAGAATTCACCAGCGGTTCAGCCTGCCACCCCGGATCGACAATAGGGCGTGAAGCCATCCAGCCGTGTTGCGTGTCACTCACAAAAAAGCGACTTGGGAAATGGAGCTCAGGGGCACTGCACTTCCCAAACCTGCAGAGTTCTAAACGATAACTATCGCCCCAAAATATATTGAGGTCAGGCTACGAACAGGCGCTGAACGCAAGGCAGAACTGCAGGAAACGGATGTCAACGGCTACATCGGAATGGCCCCGATAGCACATGAAAAGCGCCAGAACGTGGACAATGATGCGGTTGGCCAAAAAGGGGGTATGCGTTTTTTCCTGAATATATTCAGGAAAAAACGCATACGCCCTTTTTGGCCAACCAGGCAACCTGGGAGAGCAAATCAGCACTACAAAGAAATCTCTCGCCCCCCCCCCCGGGGCAAAAGGGCCAGGCGAAAAAAGTCTAAAAACCAGAAAGGCAGGACAGGCCACGGAGTCAAGGGAGCCTTGTTAAGCTGATGGGCGGGATGTCAATGGCCAACAGCCAATCTTCACAAGTGTATCCTCTTTCCCAAACCATGTAAAACACAGAACCACAGAGCATAGGGCACTTCCACACATGGGCGTTGACCTTGGGAAAATGAAAAAATCAACCAGACACAGGGACCCCAAAGTTGAGGGCTGCTGTCTTGACAAGAACCTCCACTCCGGTACACGTTTCATATCCCAGGAAAGAGCCAAGTGGACAAAGACGAGTGGACAAGTGGACAAAGACAAGTGGACAAGTGGACAAGTGGTGCTACGTAGGTCCAATGGAGTGTCACTCAGCCATGAAATCCACGTCATGAGGCTGGTAGCAGCATCCTGAGTGGATTTAGGTACGATCATCCTCAGTGAAATAAGTCCCACAAAAAAAGAAACTTATGATATCACTTATCGAGGGAATGTAAAAATCGCTCCCCATGCACTGAATCCCCAAACAGAACAGAGTCACGCTTTTAGAAAACACACTTCTGCCTGCTTCAGGGGAAAGGTGAGGTGGGGTGACGCATAAAACTCGAGTTTGAAATGAGCACAGATACCCTTCCGAAAACCGAATATGGAATGGACACGACCTACTCCTTGCTCAATCAACTGGACTCACCAGACCCTGTTCATCGCACAAGTATCTATCCGACTAGTAAGCATCTTAAAAGCTAAGTCTTGATATCTCTGTGTAAGTGCATCAAGTGTGTGTAAAGCGGCCTAAAACCAGCAGGGAAAATCAGCTCAGACCCATTCTGAGGATACATTTCCAACATAAAGAAGAAACAAGCAGGGCAAAACAGAGAGAACTTCTTCCAAAATGCGTTCAGGGACTGGCATGCAACCAGGATTGACCACATCTACAGCCCCAGCGGCAGAAGACATAAGGCTGGACACTCTTGGGGCTGAGACGATTGGTGAGGTTGGGAAAGCAAATGCAGACCCTTGAAAGGAATCCTGCGTGCTCCCCATTCCATGGGTCCCAACTCTCCAGGTTCAACGCAATCTTCCGACAGCGAAAGCACTCATTGGAAACCCAGCGGATGCTACACCGTGGGATCGGGAAAGCTTTCTGAAACTCACCTCAGTTTTCATCTCCTGGTGCTCGTGTTCTCCATTCAGGCCCCCTTACTAACAATCTCCCCACTTGGAGACTCGGCGCCTTTCCATGCCTCTTTCGTACCGTCTGCAATTTGTCCGCAGGATGAACTGCAAGAGGGGGAACCAATGAGAGACTCGCTGGAGGTGTTTGGTCGGGCACATGTCACTCTCATTTCCCATCACGAAGAAGAATTCACCAGCGGTTCAGCCTGCCACCCCGGATCGACAATAGGGCGTGAAGCCATCCAGCCGTGTTGCGTCCCACTCACAAAAAAGCGACTTGGGAAATGGAGCTCAGGGGCACTGCACTTCCCAAACCTGCAGAGTTCTAAACGATAACTATCGCCCCAAAATATATTGAGGTCAGGCTACGAAGAGGCGCTGAACGCAAGGCAGAACTGCAGGAAACGGATGTCAACGGGTACATCGGAATGGCCCCGATAGCACATGAAAAGCGCCAGAACGTGGACAATGATGCGGTTGGCCAAAAAGGGCGTATGCGTTTTTTCCTGAATATATTCAGGAAAAAACGCATACGCCCTTTTTGGCCAACAAAGCAACCTGGGAGAGCAAATCAGCACTACAAAGAAATCTCTCGCCCCCCCCCCCCCCGGGGCAAAAGGGCCAGGCGAAAAAAGTCTAAAAACCAGAAAGGCAGGACAGGCCACGGAGTCAAGGGAGCCTTGTTAAGCTGATGGGCGGGATGTCAATGGCCAACAGCCAATCTTCACAAGTGTATCCTCTTTCCCAAACCATGTAAAACACAGAACCACAGAGCATAGGGCACTTCCACACATGGGCGTTGACCTTGGGAAAATGAAAAAATCAACCAGACACAGGGACCCCAAAGTTGAGGGCTGCTGTCTTGACAAGAACCTCCACTCCGGTACACGTTTCATATCCCAGGAAAGAGCCAAGTGGACAAAGACGAGTGGACAAGTGGACAAAGGCAAGTGGACAAGTGGACAAGTGGTGCTACGTAGGTCCAATGGAGTGTCACTCAGCCATGAAATCCACGTCATGAGGCTGGTAGCAGCATCCTGAGTGGATTTAGGTACGATCATCCTCAGTGAAATAAGTCCCACAAAAAAAGAAACTTATGATATCACTTATCGAGGGAATGTAAAAATCGCACCCCATGCACTGAATCCCCAAACAGAACAGAGTCACGCTTTTAGAAAACACACTTATGCCTGCTTCAGGGGAAAGGTGAGGTGGGGTGACGCATAAAACTCGAGTTTGAAATGAGCACAGATACCCTTCCGAAAACCGAATATGGAATGGACACGACCTACTCCTTGCTCAATCAACTGGACTCACCAGACCCTGTTCATCGCACAAGTATCTATCCGACTAGTAAGCATCTTAAAAGCTAAGTCTTGATATCTCTGTGTAAGTGCATCAAGTGTGTGTAAAGCGGCCTAAAACCAGCAGGGAAAATCAGCTCAGACCCATTCTGAGGATACATTTCCAACATAAAGAAGAAACAAGCAGGGCAAAACAGAGAGAACTTCTTCCAAAATGCGTTCAGGGACTGGCATGCAACCAGGATTGACCACATCTACAGCCCCAGCGGCAGAAGACATAAGGCTGGACACTCTTGGGGCTGAGACGATTGGTGAGGTTGGGAAAGCAAATGCAGACCCTTGAAAGGAATCCTGCGTGCTCCCCATTCCATGGGTCCCAACTCTCCAGGTTCAACGCAATCTTCCGACAGCGAAAGCACTCATTGGAAACCCAGCGGATGCTACACCGTGGGATCGGGAAAGCTTTCTGAAACTCACCTCAGTTTTCATCTCCTGGTGCTCGTGTTCTCCATTCAGGCCCCCTTACTAACAATCTCCCCACTTGGAGACTCGGCGCCTTTCCATGCCTCTTTCGTACCGTCTGCAATTTGTCCGCAGGATGAACTGCAAGAGGGGGAACCAATGAGAGACTCGCTGGAGGTGTTTGGTCGGGCACATGTCACTCTCATTTCCCATCACAAAGAAGAATTCACCAGCGGTTCAGCCTGCCACCCCGGATCGACAATAGGGCGTGAAGCCATCCAGCCGTGTTGCGTCCCACTCACAAAAAAGCGACTTGGGAAATGGAGCTCAGGGGCACTGCACTTCCCAAACCTGCAGAGTTCTAAACGATAACTATCGCCCCAAAATATATTGAGGTCAGGCTACGAAGAGGCGCTGAACGCAAGGCAGAACTGCAGGAAACGGATGTCAACGGGTACATCGGAATGGCCCCGATAGCACATGAAAAGCGCCAGAACGTGGACAATGATGCGGTTGGCCAAAAAGGGCGTATGCGTTTTTTCCTGAATATATTCAGGAAAAAACGCATACGCCCTTTTTGGCCAACCAAGCAACCTGGGAGAGCAAATCAGCACTACAAAGAAATCTCTCGCCCCCCCCCCCCCGGGGCAAAAGGGCCAGGCGAAAAAAGTCTAAAAACCAGAAAGGCAGGACAGGCCACGGAGTCAAGGGAGCCTTGTTAAGCTGATGGGCGGGATGTCAATGGCCAACAGCCAATCTTCACAAGTGTATCCTCTTTCCCAAACCATGTAAAACACAGAACCACAGAGCATAGGGCACTTCCACACATGGGCGTTGACCTTGGGAAAATGAAAAAATCAACCAGACACAGGGACCCCAAAGTTGAGGGCTGCTGTCTTGACAAGAACCTCCACTCCGGTACACGTTTCATATCCCAGGAAAGAGCCAAGTGGACAAAGACGAGTGGACAAGTGGACAAAGACAAGTGGACAAGTGGACAAGTGGTGCTACGTAGGTCCAATGGAGTGTCACTCAGCCATGAAATCCACGTCATGAGGCTGGTAGCAGCATCCTGAGTGGATTTAGGTACGATCATCCTCAGTGAAATAAGTCCCACAAAAAAAGAAACTTATGATATCACTTATCGAGGGAATGTAAAAATCGCTCCCCATGCACTGAATCCCCAAACAGAACAGAGTCACGCTTTTAGAAAACACACTTATGCCTGCTTCAGGGGAAAGGTGAGGTGGGGTGACGCATAAAACTCGAGTTTGAAATGAGCACAGATACCCTTCCGAAAACCGAATATGGAATGGACACGACCTACTCCTTGCTCAATCAACTGGACTCACCAGACCCTGTTCATCGCACAAGTATCTATCCGACTAGTAAGCATCTTCAAAGCTAAGTCTTGATATCTCTGTGTAAGTGCATCAAGTGTGTGTAAAGCGGCCTAAAACCAGCAGGGAAAATCAGCTCAGACCCATTCTGAGGATACATTTCCAACATAAAGAAGAAACAAGCAGGGCAAAACAGAGAGAACTTCTTCCAAAATGCGTTCAGGGACTGGCATGCAACCAGGATTGACCACATCTACAGCCCCAGCGGCAGAAGACATAAGGCTGGACACTCTTGGGGCTGAGACGATTGGTGAGGTTGGGAAAGCAAATGCAGACCCTTGAAAGGAATCCTGCGTGCTCCCCATTCCATGGGTCCCAACTCTCCAGGTTCAACGCAATCTTCCGACAGCGAAAGCACTCATTGGAAACCCAGCGGATGCTACACCGTGGGATCGGGAAAGCTTTCTGAAACTCACCTCAGTTTTCATCTCCTGGTGCTCGTGTTCTCCATTCAGGCCCCCTTACTAACAATCTCCCCACTTGGAGACTCGGCGCCTTTCCATGCCTCTTTCGTACCGTCTGCAATTTGTCCGCAGGATGAACTGCAAGAGGGGGAACCAATGAGAGACTCGCTGGAGGTGTTTGGTCGGGCACATGTCACTCTCATTTCCCATCACGAAGAAGAATTCACCAGCGGTTCAGCCTGCCACCCCGGATCGACAATAGGGCGTGAAGCCATCCAGCCGTGTTGCGTCCCACTCACAAAAAAGCGACTTGGGAAATGGAGCTCAGGGGCACTGCACTTCCCAAACCTGCAGAGTTCTAAACGATAACTATCGCCCCAAAATATATTGAGGTCAGGCTACGAAGAGGCGCTGAACGCAAGGCAGAACTGCAGGAAACGGATGTCAACGGCTACATCGGAATGGCCCCGATAGCACATGAAAAGCGCCAGAACGTGGACAATGATGCGGTTGGCCAAAAAGGGCGTATGCGTTTTTTCCTGAATATATTCAGGAAAAAACGCATACGCCCTTTTTGGCCAACCAAGCAACCTGGGAGAGCAAATCAGCACTACAAAGAAATCTCTCGCCCCCCCCCCCGGGGCAAAAGGGCCAGGCGAAAAAAGTCTAAAAACCAGAAAGGCAGGACAGGCCACGGAGTCAAGGGAGCCTTGTTAAGCTGATGGGCGGGATGCCAATGGCCAACAGCCAATCTTCACAAGTGTATCCTCTTTCCCAAACCATGTAAAACACAGAACCACAGAGCATAGGGCACTTCCACACATGGGCGTTGACCTTGGGAAAATGAAAAAATCAACCAGACACAGGGACCCCAAAGTTGAGGGCTGCTGTCTTGACAAGAACCTCCACTCCGGTACACGTTTCATATCCCAGGAAAGAGCCAAGTGGACAAAGACGAGTGGACAAGTGGACAAAGACAAGTGGACAAGTGGACAAGTGGTGCTACGTAGGTCCAATGGAGTGTCACTCAGCCATGAAATCCACGTCATGAGGCTGGTAGCAGCATCCTGAGTGGATTTAGGTACGATCATCCTCAGTGAAATAAGTCCCACAAAAAAAGAAACTTATGATATCACTTATCGAGGGAATGCAAAAATCGCTCCCCATGCACTGAATCCCCAAACAGAACAGAGTCACGCTTTTAGAAAACACACTTATGCCTGCTTCAGGGGAAAGGTGAGGTGGGGTGACGCATAAAACTCGAGTTTGAAATGAGCACAGATACCCTTCCGAAAACCGAATATGGAATGGACACGACCTACTCCTTGCTCAATCAACTGGACTCACCAGACCCTGTTCATCGCACAAGTATCTATCCGACTAGTAAGCATCTTAAAAGCTAAGTCTTGATATCTCTGTGTAAGTGCATCAAGTGTGTGTAAAGCGGCCTAAAACCAGCAGGGAAAATCAGCTCAGACCCATTCTGAGGATACATTTCCAACATAAAGAAGAAACAAGCAGGGCAAAACAGAGAGAAATTCTTCCAAAATGCGTTCAGGGACTGGCATGCAACCAGGATTGACCACATCTACAGCCCCAGCGGCAGAAGACATAAGGCTGGACACTCTTGGGGCTGAGACGATTGGTGAGGTTGGGAAAGCAAATGCAGACCCTTGAAAGGAATCCTGCGTGCTCCCCATTCCATGGGTCCCAACTCTCCAGGTTCAACGCAATCTTCCGACAGCGAAAGCACTCATTGGAAACCCAGCGGATGCTACACCGTGGGATCGGGAAAGCTTTCTGAAACTCACCTCAGTTTTCATCTCCTGGTGCTCGTGTTCTCCATTCAGGCCCCCTTACTAACAATCTCCCCACTTGGAGACTCGGCGCCTTTCCATGCCTCTTTCGTACCGTCTGCAATTTGTCCGCAGGATGAACTGCAAGAGGGGGAACCAATGAGAGACTCGCTGGAGGTGTTTGGTCGGGCACATGTCACTCTCATTTCCCATCACGAAGAAGAATTCACCAGCGGTTCAGCCTGCCACCCCGGATCGACAATAGGGCGTGAAGCCATCCAGCCGTGTTGCGTCCCACTCACAAAAAAGCGACTTGGGAAATGGAGCTCAGGGGCACTGCACTTCCCAAACCTGCAGAGTTCTAAACGATAACTATCGCCCCAAAATATATTGAGGTCAGGCTACGAAGAGGCGATGAACGCAAGGCAGAACTGCAGGAAACGGATGTCAACGGGTACATCGGAATGGCCCCGATAGCACATGAAAAGCGCCAGAACGTGGACAATGATGCGGTTGGCCAAAAAGGGCGTATGCGTTTTTTCCTGAATATATTCAGGAAAAAACGCATACGCCCTTTTTGGCCAACCAAGCAACCTGGGAGAGCAAATCAGCACTACAAAGAAATCTCTCGCCCCCCCCGGGGCAAAAGGGCCAGGCGAAAAAACTCTAAAAACCAGAAAGGCAGGACAGGCCACGGAGTCAAGGGAGCCTTGTTAAGCTGATGGGCGGGATGTCAATGGCCAACAGCCAATCTTCACAAGTGTATCCTCTTTCCCAAACCATGTAAAACACAGAACCACAGAGCATAGGGCACTTCCACACATGGGCGTTGACCTTGGGAAAATGAAAAAATCAACCAGACACAGGGACCCCAAAGTTGAGGGCTGCTGTCTTGACAAGAACCTCCACTCCGGTACACGTTTCATATCCCAGGAAAGAGCCAAGTGGACAAAGACGAGTGGACAAGTGGACAAAGACAAGTGGACAAGTGGACAAGTGGTGCTACGTAGGTCCAATGGAGTGTCACTCAGCCATGAAATCCACGTCATGAGGCTGGTAGCAGCATCCTGAGTGGATTTAGGTACGATCATCCTCAGTGAAATAAGTCCCACAAAAAAAGAAACTTATGATATCACTTATCGAGGGAATGTAAAAATCGCTCCCCATGCACTGAATCCCCAAACAGAACAGAGTCACGCTTTTAGAAAACACACTTATGCCTGCTTCAGGGGAAAGGTGAGGTGGGGTGACGCATAAAACTCGAGTTTGAAATGAGCACAGATACCCTTCCGAAAACCGAATATGGAATGGACACGACCTACTCCTTGCTCAATCAACTGGACTCACCAGACCCTGTTCATCGCACAAGTATCTATCCGACTAGTAAGCATCTTAAAAGCTAAGTCTTGATATCTCTGTGTAAGTGCATCAAGTGTGTGTAAAGCGGCCTAAAACCAGCAGGGAAAATCAGCTCAGACCCATTCTGAGGATACATTTCCAACATAAAGAAGAAACAAGCAGGGCAAAACAGAGAGAACTTCTTCCAAAATGCGTTCAGGGACTGGCATGCAACCAGGATTGACCACATCTACAGCCCCAGCGGCAGAAGACATAAGGCTGGACACTCTTGGGGCTGAGACGATTGGTGAGGTTGGGAAAGCAAATGCAGACCCTTGAAAGGAATCCTGCGTGCTCCCCATTCCATGGGTCCCAACTCTCCAGGTTCAACGCAATCTTCCGACAGCGAAAGCACTCATTGGAAACCCAGCGGATGCTACACCGTGGGATCGGGAAAGCTTTCTGAAACTCACCTCAGTTTTCATCTCCTGGTGCTCGTGTTCTCCATTCAGGCCCCCTTACTAACAATCTCCCCACTTGGAGACTCGGCGCCTGTCCATGCCTCTTTCGTACCGTCTGCAATTTGTCCGCAGGATGAACTGCAAGAGGGGGAACCAATGAGAGACTCGCTGGAGGTGTTTGGTCGGGCACATGTCACTCTCATTTCCCATCACGAAGAAGAATTCACCAGCGGTTCAGCCTGCCACCCCGGATCGACAATAGGGCGTGAAGCCATCCAGCCGTGTTGCGTCCCACTCACAAAAAAGCGACTTGGGAAATGGAGCTCAGGGGCACTGCACTTCCCAAACCTGCAGAGTTCTAAACGATAACTATCGCCCCAAAATATATTGAGGTCAGGCTACGAAGAGGCGCTGAACGCAAGGCAGAACTGCAGGAAACGGATGTCAACGGGTACATCGGAATGGCCCCGATAGCACATGAAGAGCGCCAGAACGTGGACAATGATGCGGTTGGCCAAAAAGGGCGTATGCGTTTTTTCCTGAATATATTCAGGAAAAAACGCATACGCCCTTTTTGGCAAACCAGGCAACCTGGGAGAGCAAATCAGCACTACAAAGAAATCTCTCGCCCCCCCCGGGGCAAAAGGGCCAGGCGAAAAAAGTCTAAAAACCAGAAAGGCAGGACAGGCCACGGAGTCAAGGGAGCCTTGTTAAGCTGATGGGCGGGATGTCAATGGCCAACAGCCAATCTTCACAAGTGTATCCTCTTTCCCAAACCATGTAAAACACAGAACCACAGAGCATAGGGCACTTCCACGCATGGGCGTTGACCTTGGGAAAATGAAAAAATCAACCAGACACAGGGACCCCAAAGTTGAGGGCTGCTGTCTTGACAAGAACCTCCACTCCGTTACACGTTTCATATCCCAGGAAAGAGCCAAGTGGACAAGTGGACAAAGACAAGTGGACAAGTGGACAAGTGGTGCTACGTAGGTCCAATGGAGTGTCACTCAGCCATGAAATCCACGTCATGAGGCTGGTAGCAGCATCCTGAGTGGATTTAGGTACGATCATCCTCAGTGAAATAAGTCCCACAAAAAAAGAAACTTATGATATCACTTATCGAGGGAATGTAAAAATCGCTCCCCATGCACTGAATCCCCAAACAGAACAGAGTCACGCTTTTAGAAAACACACTTATGCCTGCTTCAGGGGAAAGGTGAGGTGGGGTGACGCATAAAACTCGAGTTTGAAATGAGCACAGATACCCTTCCGAAAACCGAATATGGAATGGACACGACCTACTCCTTGCTCAATCAACTGGACTCACCAGACCCTGTTCATCAAACAAGTATCTATCCGACTAGTAAGCATCTTGAAAGCTAAGTCTTGATATCTCTGTGTAAGTGCATCAAGTGTGTGTAAAGCGGCCTAAAACCAGCAGGGAAAATCAGCTCAGACCCATTCTGAGGATACATTTCCAACATAAAGAAGAAACAAGCAGGGCAAAACAGAGAGAAATTCTTCCAAAATGCGTTCAGGGACTGGCATGCAACCAGGATTGACCACATCTACAGCCCCAGCGGCAGAAGACATAAGGCTGGACACTCTTGGGGCTGAGACGATTGGTGAGGTTGGGAAAGCAAATGCAGACCCTTGAAAGGAATCCTGCGTGCTCCCCATTCCATGGGTCCCAACTCTCCAGGTTCAACGCAATCTTCCGACAGCGAAAGCACTCATTGGAAACCCAGCGGATGCTACACCGTGGGATCGGGAAAGCTTTCTGAAACTCACCTCAGTTTTCATCTCCTGGTGCTCGTGTTCTCCATTCAGGCCCCCTTACTAACAATCTCCCCACTTGGAGACTCGGCGCCTTTCCATGCCTCTTTCGTACCGTCTGCAAGTTGTCCGCAGGATGAACTGCAAGAGGGGGAACCAATGAGAGACTCGCTGGAGGTGTTTGGTCGGGCACATGTCACTCTCATTTCCCATCACGAAGAAGAATTCACCAGCGGTTCAGCCTGCCACCCCGGATCGACAATAGGGCGTGAAGCCATCCAGCCGTGTTGCGTCCCACTCACAAAAAAGCGACTTGGGAAATGGAGCTCAGGGGCACTGCACTTCCCAAACCTGCAGAGTTCTAAACGATAACTATCGCCCCAAAATATATTGAGGTCAGGCTACGAAGAGGCGCTGAACGCAAGGCAGAACTGCAGGAAACGGATGTCAACGGCTACATCGGAATGGCCCCGATAGCACATGAAAAGCGCCAGAACGTGGACAATGATGCGGTTGGCCAAAAAGGGCGTATGCGTTTTTTCCTGAATATATTCAGGAAAAAACGCATACGCCCTTTTTGGCCAACAAAGCAACCTGGGAGAGCAAATCAGCACTACAAAGAAATCTCTCGCCCCCCCCCCCCCGGGGCAAAAGGGCCAGGCGAAAAAAGTCTAAAAACCAGAAAGGCAGGACAGGCCACGGAGTCAAGGGAGCCTTGTTAAGCTGATGGGCGGGATGTCAATGGCCAACAGCCAATCTTCACAAGTGTATCCTCTTTCCCAAACCATGTAAAACACAGAACCACAGAGCATAGGGCACTTCCACACATGGGCGTTGACCTTGGGAAAATGAAAAAATCAACCAGACACAGGGACCCCAAAGTTGAGGGCTGCTGTCTTGACAAGAACCTCCACTCCGGTACACGTTTCATATCCCAGGAAAGAGCCAAGTGGACAAAGACGAGTGGACAAGTGGACAAAGACAAGTGGACAAGTGGACAAGTGGTGCTACGTAGGTCCAATGGAGTGTCACTCAGCCATGAAATCCACGTCATGAGGCTGGTAGCAGCATCCTGAGTGGATTTAGGTACGATCATCCTCAGTGAAATAAGTCCCACAAAAAAAGAAACTTATGATATCACTTATCGAGGGAATGTAAAAATCGCACCCCATGCACTGAATCCCCAAACAGAACAGAGTCACGCTTTTAGAAAACACACTTATGCCTGCTTCAGGGGAAAGGTGAGGTGGGGTGACGCATAAAACTCGAGTTTGAAATGAGCACAGATACCCTTCCGAAAACCGAATATGGAATGGACACGACCTACTCCTTGCTCAATCAACTGGACTCACCAGACCCTGTTCATCGCACAAGTATCTATCCGACTAGTAAGCATCTTAAAAGCTAAGTCTTGATATCTCTGTGTAAGTGCATCAAGTGTGTGTAAAGCGGCCTAAAACCAGCAGGGAAAATCAGCTCAGACCCATTCTGAGGATACATTTCCAACATAAAGAAGAAACAAGCAGGGCAAAACAGAGAGAACTTCTTCCAAAATGCGTTCAGGGACTGGCATGCAACCAGGATTGACCACATCTACAGCCCCAGCGGCAGAAGACATAAGGCTGGACACTCTTGGGGCTGAGACGATTGGTGAGGTTGGGAAAGCAAATGCAGACCCTTGAAAGGAATCCTGCGTGCTCCCCATTCCATGGGTCCCAACTCTCCAGGTTCAACGCAATCTTCCGACAGCGAAAGCACTCATTGGAAACCCAGCGGATGCTACACCGTGGGATCGGGAAAGCTTTCTGAAACTCACCTCAGTTTTCATCTCCTGGTGCTCGTGTTCTCCATTCAGGCCCCCTTACTAACAATCTCCCCACTTGGAGACTCGGCGCCTTTCCATGCCTCTTTCGTACCGTCTGCAATTTGTCCGCAGGATGAACTGCAAGAGGGGGAACCAATGAGAGACTCGCTGGAGGTGTTTGGTCGGGCACATGTCACTCTCATTTCCCATCACGAAGAAGAATTCACCAGCGGTTCAGCCTGCCACCCCGGATCGACAATAGGGCGTGAAGCCATCCAGCCGTGTTGCGTCCCACTCACAAAAAAGCGACTTGGGAAATGGAGCTCAGGGGCACTGCACTTCCCAAACCTGCAGAGTTCTAAACGATAACTATCGCCCCAAAATATATTGAGGTCAGGCTACGAAGAGGCGCTGAACGCAAGGCAGAACTGCAGGAAACGGATGTCAACGGCTACATCGGAATGGCCCCGATAGCACATGAAAAGCGCCAGAACGTGGACAATGATGCGGTTGGCCAAAAAGGGCGTATGCGTTTTTTCCTGAATATATTCAGGAAAAAACGCATACGCCCTTTTTGGCCAACCAAGCAACCTGGGAGAGCAAATCAGCACTACAAAGAAATCTCTCGCCCCCCCCCCCGGGGCAAAAGGGCCAGGCGAAAAAAGTCTAAAAACCAGAAAGGCAGGACAGGCCACGGAGTCAAGGGAGCCTTGTTAAGCTGATGGGCGGGATGTCAATGGCCAACAGCCAATCTTCACAAGTGTATCCTCTTTCCCAAACCATGTAAAACACAGAACCACAGAGCATAGGGCACTTCCACACATGGGCGTTGACCTTGGGAAAATCAAAAAATCAACCAGACACAGGGACCCCAAAGTTGAGGGCTGCTGTCTTGACAAGAACCTCCACTCCGGTACACGTTTCATATCCCAGGAAAGAGCCAAGTGGACAAAGACGAGTGGACAAGTGGACAAAGACAAGTGGACAAGTGGACAAGTGGTGCTACGTAGGTCCAATGGAGTGTCACTCAGCCATGAAATCCACGTCATGAGGCTGGTAGCAGCATCCTGAGTGGATTTAGGTACGATCATCCTCAGTGAAATAAGTCCCACAAAAAAAGAAACTTATGATATCACTTATCGAGGGAATGTAAAAATCGCTCCCCATGCACTGAATCCCCAAACAGAACAGAGTCACGCTTTTAGAAAACACACTTATGCCTGCTTCAGGGGAAAGGTGAGGTGGGGTGACGCATAAAACTCGAGTTTGAAATGAGCACAGATACCCTTCCGAAAACCGAATATGGAATGGACACGACCTACTCCTTGCTCAATCAACTGGACTCACCAGACCCTGTTCATCGCACAAGTATCTATCCGACTAGTAAGCATCTTCAAAGCTAAGTCTTGATATCTCTGTGTAAGTGCATCAAGTGTGTGTAAAGCGGCCTAAAACCAGCAGGGAAAATCAGCTCAGACCCATTCTGAGGATACATTTCCAACATAAAGAAGAAACAAGCAGGGCAAAACAGAGAGAACTTCTTCCAAAATGCGTTCAGGGACTGGCATGCAACCAGGATTGACCACATCTACAGCCCCAGCGGCAGAAGACATAAGGCTGGACACTCTTGGGGCTGAGACGATTGGTGAGGTTGGGAAAGCAAATGCAGACCCTTGAAAGGAATCCTGCGTGCTCCCCATTCCATGGGTCCCAACTCTCCAGGTTCAACGCAATCTTCCGACAGCGAAAGCACTCATTGGAAACCCAGCGGATGCTACACCGTGGGATCGGGAAAGCTTTCTGAAACTCACCTCAGTTTTCATCTCCTGGTGCTCGTGTTCTCCATTCAGGCCCCCTTACTAACAATCTCCCCACTTGGAGACTCGGCGCCTTTCCATGCCTCTTTCGTACCGTCTGCAATTTCTCCGCAGGATGAACTGCAAGAGGGGGAACCAATGAGAGACTCGCTGGAGGTGTTTGGTCGGGCACATGTCACTCTCATTTCCCATCACGAAGAAGAATTCACCAGCGGTTCAGCCTGCCACCCCGGATCGACAATAGGGCGTGAAGCCATCCAGCCGTGTTGCGTCCCACTCACAAAAAAGCGACTTGGGAAATGGAGCTCAGGGGCACTGCACTTCCCAAACCTGCAGAGTTCTAAACGATAACTATCGCCCCAAAATATATTGAGGTCAGGCTACGAAGAGGCGATGAACGCAAGGCAGAACTGCAGGAAACGGATGTCAACGGGTACATCGGAATGGCCCCGATAGCACATGAAAAGCGCCAGAACGTGGACAATGATGCGGTTGGCCAAAAAGGGCGTATGCGTTTTTTCCTGAATATATTCAGGAAAAAACGCATACGCCCTTTTTGGCCAACCAAGCAACCTGGGAGAGCAAATCAGCACTACAAAGAAATCTCTCGCCCCCCCCCCCGGGGCAAAAGGGCCAGGCGAAAAAACTCTAAAAACCAGAAAGGCAGGACAGGCCACGGAGTCAAGGGAGCCTTGTTAAGCTGATGGGCGGGATGTCAATGGCCAACAGCCAATCTTCACAAGTGTATCCTCTTTCCCAAACCATGTAAAACACAGAACCACAGAGCATAGGGCACTTCCACACATGGGCGTTGACCTTGGGAAAATCAAAAAATCAACCAGACACAGGGACCCCAAAGTTGAGGGCTGCTGTCTTGACAAGAACCTCCACTCCGGTACACGTTTCATATCCCAGGAAAGAGCCAAGTGGACAAAGACGAGTGGACAAGTGGACAAAGACAAGTGGACAAGTGGACAAGTGGTGCTACGTAGGTCCAATGGAGTGTCACTCAGCCATGAAATCCACGTCATGAGGCTGGTAGCAGCATCCTGAGTGGATTTAGGTACGATCATCCTCAGTGAAATAAGTCCCACAAAAAAAGAAACTTATGATATCACTTATCGAGGGAATGTAAAAATCGCTCCCCATGCACTGAATCCCCAAACAGAACAGAGTCACGCTTTTAGAAAACACACTTATGCCTGCTTCAGGGGAAAGGTGAGGTGGGGTGACGCATAAAACTCGAGTTTGAAATGAGCACAGATACCCTTCCGAAAACCGAATATGGAATGGACACGACCTACTCCTTGCTCAATCAACTGGACTCACCAGACCCTGTTCATCGCACAAGTATCTATCCGACTAGTAAGCATCTTAAAAGCTAAGTCTTGATATCTCTGTGTAAGTGCATCAAGTGTGTGTAAAGCGGCCTAAAACCAGCAGGGAAAATCAGCTCAGACCCATTCTGAGGATACATTTCCAACATAAAGAAGAAACAAGCAGGGCAAAACAGAGAGAAATTCTTCCAAAATGCGTTCAGGGACTGGCATGCAACCAGGATTGACCACATCTACAGCCCCAGCGGCAGAAGACATAAGGCTGGACACTCTTGGGGCTGAGACGATTGGTGAGGTTGGGAAAGCAAATGCAGACCCTTGAAAGGAATCCTGCGTGCTCCCCATTCCATGGGTCCCAACTCTCCAGGTTCAACGCAATCTTCCGACAGCGAAAGCACTCATTGGAAACCCAGCGGATGCTACACCGTGGGATCGGGAAAGCTTTCTGAAACTCACCTCAGTTTTCATCTCCTGGTGCTCGTGTTCTCCATTCAGGCCCCCTTACTAACAATCTCCCCACTTGGAGACTCGGCGCCTGTCCATGCCTCTTTCGTACCGTCTGCAATTTGTCCGCAGGATGAACTGCAAGAGGGGGAAACAATGAGAGACTCGCTGGAGGTGTTTGGTCGGGCACATGTCACTCTCATTTCCCATCACGAAGAAGAATTCACCAGCGGTTCAGCCTGCCACCCCGGATCGACAATAGGGCGTGAAGCCATCCAGCCGTGTTGCGTCCCACTCACAAAAAAGCGACTTGGGAAATGGAGCTCAGGGGCACTGCACTTCCCAAACCTGCAGAGTTCTAAACGATAACTATCGCCCCAAAATATATTGAGGTCAGGCTACGAAGAGGCGATGAACGCAAGGCAGAACTGCAGGAAACGGATGTCAACGGGTACATCGGAATGGCCCCGATAGCACATGAAAAGCGCCAGAACGTGGACAATGATGCGGTTGGCCAAAAAGGGCGTATGCGTTTTTTCCTGAATATATTCAGGAAAAAACGCATACGCCCTTTTTGGCCAACCAAGCAACCTGGGAGAGCAAATCAGCACTACAAAGAAATCTCTCGCCCCCCCCGGGGCAAAAGGGCCAGGCGAAAAAACTCTAAAAACCAGAAAGGCAGGACAGGCCACGGAGTCAAGGGAGCCTTGTTAAGCTGATGGGCGGGATGTCAATGGCCAACAGCCAATCTTCACAAGTGTATCCTCTTTCCCAAACCATGTAAAACACAGAACCACAGAGCATAGGGCACTTCCACACATGGGCGTTGACCTTGGGAAAATCAAAAAATCAACCAGACACAGGGACCCCAAAGTTGAGGGCTGCTGTCTTGACAAGAACCTCCACTCCGGTACACGTTTCATATCCCAGGAAAGAGCCAAGTGGACAAAGACGAGTGGACAAGTGGACAAAGACAAGTGGACAAGTGGACAAGTGGTGCTACGTAGGTCCAATGGAGTGTCACTCAGCCATGAAATCCACGTCATGAGGCTGGTAGCAGCATCCTGAGTGGATTTAGGTACGATCATCCTCAGTGAAATAAGTCCCACAAAAAAAGAAACTTATGATATCACTTATCGAGGGAATGTAAAAATCGCTCCCCATGCACTGAATCCCCAAACAGAACAGAGTCACGCTTTTAGAAAACACACTTATGCCTGCTTCAGGGGAAAGGTGAGGTGGGGTGACGCATAAAACTCGAGTTTGAAATGAGCACAGATACCCTTCCGAAAACCGAATATGGAATGGACACGACCTACTCCTTGCTCAATCAACTGGACTCACCAGACCCTGTTCATCGCACAAGTATCTATCCGACTAGTAAGCATCTTCAAAGCTAAGTCTTGATATCTCTGTGTAAGTGCATCAAGTGTGTGTAAAGCGGCCTAAAACCAGCAGGGAAAATCAGCTCAGACCCATTCTGAGGATACATTTCCAACATAAAGAAGAAACAAGCAGGGCAAAACAGAGAGAACTTCTTCCAAAATGCGTTCAGGGACTGGCATGCAACCAGGATTGACCACATCTACAGCCCCAGCGGCAGAAGACATAAGGCTGGACACTCTTGGGGCTGAGACGATTGGTGAGGTTGGGAAAGCAAATGCAGACCCTTGAAAGGAATCCTGCGTGCTCCCCATTCCATGGGTCCCAACTCTCCAGGTTCAACGCAATCTTCCGACAGCGAAAGCACTCATTGGAAACCCAGCGGATGCTACACCGTGGGATCGGGAAAGCTTTCTGAAACTCACCTCAGTTTTCATCTCCTGGTGCTCGTGTTCTCCATTCAGGCCCCCTTACTAACAATCTCCCCACTTGGAGACTCGGCGCCTTTCCATGCCTCTTTCGTACCGTCTGCAATTTGTCCGCAGGATGAACTGCAAGAGGGGGAACCAATGAGAGACTCGCTGGAGGTGTTTGGTCGGGCACATGTCACTCTCATTTCCCATCACGAAGAAGAATTCACCAGCGGTTCAGCCTGCCACCCCGGATCGACAATAGGGCGTGAAGCCATCCAGCCGTGTTGCGTCCCACTCACAAAAAAGCGACTTGGGAAATGGAGCTCAGGGGCACTGCACTTCCCAAACCTGCAGAGTTCTAAACGATAACTATCGCCCCAAAATATATTGAGGTCAGGCTACGAAGAGGCGCTGAACGCAAGGCAGAACTGCAGGAAACGGATGTCAACGGCTACATCGGAATGGCCCCGATAGCACATGAAAAGCGCCAGAACGTGGACAATGATGCGGTTGGCCAAAAAGGGCGTATGCGTTTTTTCCTGAATATATTCAGGAAAAAACGCATACGCCCTTTTTGGCCAACCAAGCAACCTGGGAGAGCAAATCAGCACTACAAAGAAATCTCTCGCCCCCCCCGGGGAAAAAGGGCCAGGCAAAAAAAGTCTAAAAACCAGAAAGGCAGGACAGGCCACGGAGTCAAGGGAGCCTTGTTAAGCTGATGGGCGGGATGTCAATGGCCAACAGCCAATCTTCACAAGTGTATCCTCTTTCCCAAACCATGTAAAACACAGAACCACAGAGCATAGGGCACTTCCACACATGGGCGTTGACCTTGGGAAAATCAAAAAATCAACCAGACACAGGGACCCCAAAGTTGAGGGCTGCTGTCTTGACAAGAACCTCCACTCCGGTACACGTTTCATATCCCAGGAAAGAGCCAAGTGGACAAAGACGAGTGGACAAGTGGACAAAGACAAGTGGACAAGTGGACAAGTGGTGCTACGTAGGTCCAATGGAGTGTCACTCAGCCATGAAATCCACGTCATGAGGCTGGTAGCAGCATCCTGAGTGGATTTAGGTACGATCATCCTCAGTGAAATAAGTCCCACAAAAAAAGAAACTTATGATATCACTTATCGAGGGAATGTAAAAATCGCTCCCCATGCACTGAATCCCCAAACAGAACAGAGTCACGCTTTTAGAAAACACACTTATGCCTGCTTCAGGGGAAAGGTGAGGTGGGGTGACGCATAAAACTCGAGTTTGAAATGAGCACAGATACCCTTCCGAAAACCGAATATGGAATGGACACGACCTACTCCTTGCTCAATCAACTGGACTCACCAGACCCTGTTCATCGCACAAGTATCTATCCGACTAGTAAGCATCTTCAAAGCTAAGTCTTGATATCTCTGTGTAAGTGCATCAAGTGTGTGTAAAGCGGCCTAAAACCAGCAGGGAAAATCAGCTCAGACCCATTCTGAGGATACATTTCCAACATAAAGAAGAAACAAGCAGGGCAAAACAGAGAGAACTTCTTCCAAAATGCGTTCAGGGACTGGCATGCAACCAGGATTGACCACATCTACAGCCCCAGCGGCAGAAGACATAAGGCTGGACACTCTTGGGGCTGAGACGATTGGTGAGGTTGGGAAAGCAAATGCAGACCCTTGAAAGGAATCCTGCGTGCTCCCCATTCCATGGGTCCCAACTCTCCAGGTTCAACGCAATCTTCCGACAGCGAAAGCACTCATTGGAAACCCAGCGGATGCTACACCGTGGGATCGGGAAAGCTTTCTGAAACTCACCTCAGTTTTCATCTCCTGGTGCTCGTGTTCTCCATTCAGGCCCCCTTACTAACAATCTCCCCACTTGGAGACTCGGCGCCTTTCCATGCCTCTTTCGTACCGTCTGCAATTTGTCCGCAGGATGAACTGCAAGAGGGGGAACCAATGTGAGACTCGCTGGAGGTGTTTGGTCGGGCACATGTCACTCTCATTTCCCATCACGAAGAAGAATTCACCAGCGGTTCAGCCTGCCACCCCGGATCGACAATAGGGCGTGAAGCCATCCAGCCGTGTTGCGTCCCACTCACAAAAAAGCGACTTGGGAAATGGAGCTCAGGGGCACTGCACTTCCCAAACCTGCAGAGTTCTAAACGATAACTATCGCCCCAAAATATATTGAGGTCAGGCTACGAAGAGGCGCTGAACGCAAGGCAGAACTGCAGGAAACGGATGTCAACGGGTACATCGGAATGGCCCCGATAGCACATGAAAAGCGCCAGAACGTGGACAATGATGCGGTTGGCCAAAAAGGGCGTATGCGTTTTTTCCTGAATATATTCAGGAAAAAACGCATACGCCCTTTTTGGCCAACCAAGCAACCTGGGAGAGCAAATCAGCACTACAAAGAAATCTCTCGCCCCCCCCGGGGAAAAAGGGCCAGGCAAAAAAAGTCTAAAAACCAGAAAGGCAGGACAGGCCACGGAGTCAAGGGAGCCTTGTTAAGCTGATGGGCGGGATGTCAATGGCCAACAGCCAATCTTCACAAGTGTATCCTCTTTCCCAAACCATGTAAAACACAGAACCACAGAGCATAGGGCACTTCCACACATGGGCGTTGACCTTGGGAAAATGAAAAAATCAACCAGACACAGGGACCCCAAAGTTGAGGGCTGCTGTCTTGACAAGAACCTCCACTCCGGTACACGTTTCATATCCCAGGAAAGAGCCAAGTGGACAAAGACGAGTGGACAAGTGGACAAAGACAAGTGGACAAGTGGACAAGTGGTGCTACGTAGGTCCAATGGAGTGTCACTCAGCCATGAAATCCACGTCATGAGGCTGGTAGCAGCATCCTGAGTGGATTTAGGTACGATCATCCTCAGTGAAATAAGTCCCACAAAAAAAGAAACTTATGATATCACTTATCGAGGGAATGTAAAAATCGCTCCCCATGCACTGAATCCCCAAACAGAACAGAGTCACGCTTTTAGAAAACACACTTATGCCTGCTTCAGGGGAAAGGTGAGGTGGGGTGACGCATAAAACTCGAGTTTGAAATGAGCACAGATACCCTTCCGAAAACCGAATATGGAATGGACACGACCTACTCCTTGCTCAATCAACTGGACTCACCAGACCCTGTTCATCGCACAAGTATCTATCCGACTAGTAAGCATCTTAAAAGCTAAGTCTTGATATCTCTGTGTAAGTGCATCAAGTGTGTGTAAAGCGGCCTAAAACCAGCAGGGAAAATCAGCTCAGACCCATTCTGAGGATACATTTCCAACATAAAGAAGAAACAAGCAGGGCAAAACAGAGAGAACTTCTTCCAAAATGCGTTCAGGGACTGGCATGCAACCAGGATTGACCACATCTACAGCCCCAGCGGCAGAAGACATAAGGCTGGACACTCTTGGGGCTGAGACGATTGGTGAGGTTGGGAAAGCAAATGCAGACCCTTGAAAGGAATCCTGCGTGCTCCCCATTCCATGGGTCCCAACTCTCCAGGTTCAACGCAATCTTCCGACAGCGAAAGCACTCATTGGAAACCCAGCGGATGCTACACCGTGGGATCGGGAAAGCTTTCTGAAACTCACCTCAGTTTTCATCTCCTGGTGCTCGTGTTCTCCATTCAGGCCCCCTTACTAACAATCTCCCCACTTGGAGACTCGGCGCCTTTCCATGCCTCTTTCGTACCGTCTGCAATTTGTCCGCAGGATGAACTGCAAGAGGGGGAACCAATGAGAGACTCGCTGGAGGTGTTTGGTCGGGCACATGTCACTCTCATTTCCCATCACGAAGAAGAATTCACCAGCGGTTCAGCCTGCCACCCCGGATCGACAATAGGGCGTGAAGCCATCCAGCCGTGTTGCGTCCCACTCACAAAAAAGCGACTTGGGAAATGGAGCTCAGGGGCACTGCACTTCCCAAACCTGCAGAGTTCTAAACGATAACTATCGCCCCAAAATATATTGAGGTCAGGCTACGAAGAGGCGCTGAACGCAAGGCAGAACTGCAGGAAACGGATGTCAACGGGTACATCGGAATGGCCCCGA